>NC_067473.1:164935166-165140166 GCF_947179515.1 Apodemus sylvaticus | reverse complement strand
TTGTTTCTAATGGCTGAATAGTACTCCATTGTGTATATATACCACATTTTTTGCATCCACTCTTCTGTTGAGGGATATCTGGGTTCTTTCCAGCTTCTGGCAATTATAAATAGGGCTGCTATGAACATAGTGGAACATGTATCCTTATTACATGCTGGGGAATCTTCTGGGTATATGCCCAGGAGTGGTATAGCAGGGTCTTCTGGAAGTGAGGTGCCCAGTTTTTGAAGGAACCGCCAGACTGTTACCTTCCTATACTCAAAGGATAAGCAGGCTGAGAAAGAAATTAGGGAAATGACCCCTTTCACAATAGCCACAAACAGTATAAAGTACCTTGGGGTGACTCTTACCAAACATGTGAAAGATTTGTATGACAAGAACTTCAAGACTATGAAGAAGGAAATGGAAGAAGACCTCAAAAAATGGAAAAACCTCCCATGCTCATGGATCGGCAGGATTAATATAGCTAAAATGGCCACTTTGCCAAAAGCAATATACAGATTCAACGCAATACCCATCAAAATCCCAACTCAATTCTTCACAGAGTTAGAAAGAGCAATCCTCAAATTCATCTGGAATAACAAAAAACCCAGGATAGCTAAAACTATTCTCAACTGTATATACATTTAAAACTATTGTTTTATTCTTATGTATTTTGTGTGTAAGAGAGCTTTGTCTGACAGTATGTATGTATGTATGTATGTATGTATGTATGTATGTGTGTGTGTATGTATACTACATACACACTTAGTGTTAGGAGAGTTTCGAAAAGTGTGTTGGATCCCTGGAAATGGACTTAGGGGTGGATGTGTGAGCCACCATATGGGTGCAGGGAATGAGACCTCAGTCCTCTGAAGAGCAATAAATGCTCTCAATGATTAAACCAACTGTCTAGCCCCTATATATCTTGATAAAGAACACCTGATAATGTGTTTTCAAAATTCATGGAAATGTATATCAAAAGAATTAATTTTACTGTGTGCAAATTATAGTTTTTACAGTTTCCACTGACTTTAACCATTGCACTCATTTTCACACACCTAAAACACTAGTAAGCTTCTATTACATTAACAACCAGGAAGAAGGATAGGTAGGGTTGGAAGGTTTTAAGCCTTTGGATTTTGGATGCACACAGAACTCTCAACCTTCATTCTTTCTAGTTACACAAAAGTATAAAAAGAGAGCATAATAAATGTGCTCTCATGTGCTCATTTCCAGCTCTACCACTTCATAGCTATGTGTTGCTGTGAGCAATCTAGTTTACCCTGTGAGGATGCCTCAGATCTCACACTCCCTATAGAAAGTAAATCTTGGGGAGATTTCTAAACCCCTTCATATTTTAAAGGAGTAGTTTCACTGTGATTCCAAGTTCTGCATCGTGTTTTAAAATCCAATCCAAGGAAATAGTCTAAACTCATGTCTACATTTAGCTATCCCCTATACAACTGATGTACTACATTGGGCTTTCAATGACTGACTAATTTGTCTCAGCATGTCACCCAGGTACACCCATGTTGTCAAAAAAGACATAGACCCATCCTATCTTATTAGTGCCTAGTATTCCAGTGTATATGGGAGTGTGTGTCACAATTTTTCCACACTCATCCACTGATAAATGCTGATGTATGTTTGGTTGGAGCCTCTGACTTGGCCTACACCCTATACCTCCCACCACCCCAGCCCTGGCAACAAAAGCCCAGTTCAGCATTCCTAGCAAGGGTAGCAACCCTCTCCCAGGTCCAGGTGACTACACTTGGGCTCAAGCCCAGCTTGTGGCAGACAGGTCATTTTTCTTCACCTTCAATCGATAAAAACCTTCTTTGCCCTAACCTGTGCAGGATTTCTTCAGTCCTGTTCCCTGAGATGGCTGAACTTGCCCTGGAACTGTTCTGAAATAAATATGCTATATGCTTCTCTATCTACTTTTAATTCAGCTTCAGTTGGCTTATTAAGTCATCAGAGAGACCTGTTAGAGTGTTCTTATTAATGCTTAGCCTTGCTGGCTAATGAGCAAGTGAAAATATATTTTACCAGGGACTGGGAGGAGAAGAGAAAGAGTAGAAAATATTTTCTTTAAGGTGGTATCATATCTGGTGTTCAAAGTCACAATACGATGAACACTGCTCACAATAATGTACAGTATTTCTAAAGCTAGCCCAAGGGATTTTGTATACATTCACCATAATGAAACAAAGAGCGGGGTCATTAATTTTAATGTGTCAATCAAAAAAACACATCCTACTCTGGCCTTGAGTTGTCTGGACTTGCTCACCGACAGGGATGGCCCCTGTCAGGAGAAAAGCCTTGCCCCGACTTTGTTTTAAGCAGTCAAATTTTGGTCTCAGGTCTCTGAAGGGGATGAAAAAGCTGCCATTTTAGAACCTCACCACTTATTGTTTAGTCAAGGAGTCTCTGATGTTCATCTAGCTCTAAGCCTTCAGAAGCACCTGACATGTAATATTACTCATGAGCTTTCTATTTTGGGTATTAATCAGAGGAGGTGAAAATGTTAGAACAGCTGTAGTGGCTTCGTGAGCCTGGTGTGCAGACAGCAGACACTGCAACTTTCACTAAATTCAATTCCTTTATGGACCTTGGCCACTGCTGAGAGCACTTGGCTGTCATCTTTAGCCCATAGAAAAGTCTGAAGAACAAAGGAAATCTTTTGTAAGTTTTCCCAACCCAACAGGTATTCTGGCTTACTGTGAGGATTATGTTACTGGCGGGACATGGCTATAACTCACAGTTAGAGGCAGCAGGCTGCTACTCTGCCTCAAGAACAACCTGTTCTACATTCTGTTTAAGAGTCCAGGATAGGTGTGGAGGACAGCACTGTAGGTGTACATCGAACAGGCCTGAGGGTATCTTTAAGACTGTTGGTGTGTTGAAAGTTAACACCTACTACACCCACCACCTGCTACAGTTTAATTAAGTGAGCACAGTACAGCCTGGCCTTATGGCTTGTTGGGAGCAAGTTGTTTCTAGCACTTCCTGTAAGTTAGTGGAGTGCAAATTCCACATGCCTGGGAAGAGGGTACTAACAAGTTATCTGTTGGTTGTACTTACTCCATATACATTTAAGTAATGTAGGCCATACTAGAAAACACAGAGGGGCACCAGTACTTTCCTACCCACCGCAGAGCTCCCACCCTCCACCCCACCCCAGCCTCCACTGACCCATTGTGGCAGACCAACAAGAATGAGATCCAGATCTCCTGATGAAGCTCTCCTCTCTCCCTTTAGTTAACATTTCATTATAAACTTACTGTTTTCTTCAGTTTCCAAGCAACCTGGGGAGAAACACTCTGCAACACCTATCTTCTTGCTGAAGCTATGAGCCTCTGATGAATGAAGACATTTGGAAGACACCTTGTGAGTTTGTGGGAGATTTTCCAAACAGCTGACTTGGAAGCTGCAAGCAATTGGGTGCTTACCTAGGTCTGACCACACCCTCTGGAATTGAAAATATGGGGAGGTACCAGTGACTGAAAAACATGCTGTACTGTAAAGGAAATAAGCAGAACTTAGAAATGTTTTAGATTTCGACTGTACAAAAATGCTTTTTTTCAAAGATGAATTAATAATTTGGGGGGCCATGGAAAGCTAGAGGCAAATGTAAAGACAATTAAAAAGTGACACAGACTAGAAAGGCCTTTCTGGTCTACAATTCCCACCAACAATGGAGGAGTGTTACTTTCTCTACATCCTCATCAGCATCTGATGTCACCTAAGATTTTTATTTTAGCCATTCTGACTAGTGCGAGGTAGAATCTCAGGGTTGTTTTGATTTCCATTACCCTGATAACTAAGGATGTTGAACATTTTTTTAAGGTGCTTCTCAACCATTTGAGATTCCTCAGTTGAGAATTCTTTGTTTAGCTCTGTACGCCATTTTTTCATTGGGTTATTTGATTTTTTTGGAGTCTTAATTTCTTGAGTTCTTTGCATATTTTAGATATAAGCCCTCTCTATCAGATGTATCCTCAATAAAGATCTTTTCACAATCTGTAAGTTGTCATTTTGTCCTATTGACAGTGTCCTTAGCTTTATAGAAGGTTTTCAGTTTCATGAAGCCCCATTTGAGAATTGCTGATCTTAGAGTCTCAGTCACTGGTGTTCTGTTCAGGATATATTCCCCTGTGCCAATGTGTTCGAAGCTATTTCCCATTTGCTCTTTTATTAGATTCAGTGTACTTCATTTTATGTGGAGGTCTTTGATCCACTTGGACTTGAGCTTTGTACAAGGAGATAAAAATGGATAAATTTGCATTCTTCTACTTCAGACCACCAGTTAGACCAGCACCACTTGTTGAAAAATGCTTTCTTTTTTCCACAGTATGGTTTTGTCTTCTTTATCAGGTAACCATAGGTGTGTGAATTTTTTGGGGGGTCTTCAATTTTATTCAATTGATCTACTTCTCCGTCTCTGTACCAATGCCATGCAGGGTTTTTGTTTGTTTGTTTGTTTGTTTGTGTTTTTGTTTTTCTGTTTGCAAGGAATCCATTGGCTGAATAATCTTATTAATTGCTCTGAGATCTTTCAACAACCTCCATTTGCCAGACTTTTTTTAATGAAAAATACCAGGAAATTCCAAGGACTGGTTGTTAGTTGAAAGGCAGCTTGTTTCTGAACAGATCACACCAAGCCAGCACAATTTCCATGAAAAGAGGTCGTTTATTGAAGGAAGGGAACAAGTGAGGAAGAGAAAAGAGAGAGTGGGATTGGAGTCTTTGTCTTTTATATGGGCCATGGCATAAGCTACCCAGGTAATGACATGTAAGACCCCCCCAAAAAACCGAGGGTGGCCCAGCACCCCACATCCTGGAAGGCCGACACCCAAATGTGGTCTGGGTTCCACATCTGTACCCCACGCAGGGGTAGAGGACTGAGGACCCGGTGCAACTGAAGTCAGGGGTATTTAAAGGGGAAAAATCACAAGACAAGGGTTGGAGAACACAATTCACAAGGCAAGGGGTGGAGGACAAAACATGCATGGAATGGGGAAGTACAGAATGAGGAAGTAAGGAAGGTTAGAGATTATCTGGAGCAAATGTCCTTGGGGCTTTGTGTAGTTAAACATTGGTACTAGAACTGGGTGGGCTATCTTTCTCAAACTGAAAGCAGAAAAACAAGTTACTCTGTGATGGGCTAGTTGCTTAGAGGTCTAAAAACATTGAGTTGATGCAGGTGAGGCATGCACATGGAATGTGGGGCTTTCACATGGTAATAGACACGGGAGAGTCCTTGTTGCCTAGGGATGACATCATCACCGAATTTGGAGGCTAACTATAAACTGCTTCTTATGCTAACACTGGTCATTCACCCCTTGGTTTAGTTTTAGCTCATTTCAAAATGAAAAACAAAAAACAGTCTAAATTGGCACAACAAATATTGATAAATTGCCCTGCACCTGTAACTAGGAGTCCAGCACAGTTGGAGAAACTCTGCCAGGGTCTGATTGTCTATACAAGCCACTCTTAAAGGGGACAGCAGCTTCTTGGCTTTCTAGACAGGAAGTTGATGGCTGTTTCTCCTAGGAAAATCCCTATGGCTGTGATGGCTGTAATTATTGGGTTCTTCAGGTCACAAGACGCTGCTTCCTTGAAATTCCAGCGAGGAAAAGTAAGAAAAATTTGTCTAGTCTAAATAAGTGAATATGTGTAGCCACTTCATTTTTGTTTCTGACTAATCCTAAACATATGATATGTTCGGAATATCTTAGTTATAGATAATTGGATTATAAATTGTTGGATATGGTTAAAAACTTGTAACATTGGTAAGAGAAATGTGCCCTCCCCCCAGCTTTGAGCAGGAATTTCAGATGCTGACCAAAAGTCTCCCCCACCTAGAGTAGAACACTCAGACCAAAGCAAAGCCCATTGTTCTCCAAGGACCTGCAGTTTCCTAAGAGTCACTAGTCACCTGATGCCAGCCACCTGCAGAGCAACCTAACCAGTTCTGCAGAACTGTTTCCAGCCTTTGAGGGAAGGGTCTTCTCCTGCCTATATATTTGAAAACCCCCATTAAACTTTGAGCTTTGAGCAGGAAATCTTGTCTTGACTCCATGTTTCTCTCGCCATCCCATTCATATCCCCAGCTTTCCTTCCAAGTAACCTGGTAACCGGTTCAAATGTAGGTACGGGCGGCTACAGATTGGTGCCCAAACTTGGGGCTTGGAAATGGAGAGACCAAATGAGGGACACTGTCTTGGGTGGAGCTCCACAGAAATGGAAAAAAGTTATGTATCCGGCAAGGTAAGCAACATAGAGTATTAATTTTAGTGCTATAAATGTCAGTTTTTGAAGGCTGTTGTTGCAGGGGTGCAAACAGGATACAGGCTAGACTGAATCAGTGTAGGCCCCATGGTGAGATCAGTTAGGGTGTGACAGCAAATTGGAATGGGGAATTCAGTTAAGCAAATTGTCCACAGTCTAGAACTGCATCAGGCAAGAGGAATAGGGCATAAAATAAAACAAAAGAAAAGAAAAGAAAAAGAGTTAAAAGCAAGAAACACCCAAAAAAAAAAAAAAAAAAAAAAAAAAAAAAAAAAACCAAACAAACAAGTTTTAGAAACATGAGAGAGAAGGAAAATGGATTTTAAAACTCTCCTAGGGACAAGTGGAAGTAGGGAGACGTCCTGTTTCCTCTATGGACCCTAATGGAGATATTCTTAGTATTGTACAATAAGTGCTCTTCCCTCTCTATGTATTGTTTGTCTTTGGCGCACCAATTTTTCCACGTGTCAATTTGTGTCTGCCTTTGTTTTATTGTTTGAATGACTGTTGTTCTATGTTTCATGTTGAAAAGAAAAAAATTGGTAAAAACTTGATCTGCTGGCGGTCCATCTCTTAATCCAGTCTCAGTTTACGCAGTGAAGGCTGATTTAAGCTGCCCAGCATTCAGATAGGAGTCAAGCACAACTGGAGAAAAAGCTGCTTTTAAAAGAGCCAAGCTTCTCAAGTTCTAGGCCAAATGGGTTGATGGTTATTTCTCCTAGAAAAGTCTCTGCAGCTGTGATTATTGGGTCCAAAGTGCTTTTTTCACTTAAAATTACAGCTAGAAAAAGAAAAAAATGTTTGGTTTAAATTTATAAGACTTGTGTAGTCATTTCATTTTTGTTTCTGATTGGTCTTAAAGATATAGATATGTTTTGCATGTCCTGCCAGTAGAGTATTAGCTTATAAGTTATTAGGCATGATTTAAATGGTGTAATGTTGGTTTAAAAAAGGTTAGTTTAAAACTGGTAACTCAGGTTTGGAGTCATCTTAAACAGCAACACGAGGCATGACCCAACCCAGGAAAAACAAGCCTCTAAAGAGACTTCCAAATTGGCATAATGTTTTATGTAGATCTTATCCTAGAAATTAAACTTATAATGTTTCTTTAATGACATATTATAAGTTGCACTGTCATGTATTCAAACATAAGAACTGACATACAAACATTGTAGTGTGAAAGTAATGCTTTTGCCATTGATTTTAAAGAGAATAGATTGTTTAAAATTGGGTTTTGCTTTCCAAAGTTGTAGATATGCTCTAATATTGCAAGAGAAAGTTGAGAATTATGGGTAACAACTGCCAATATAACACTGACTGCAGTTTGCAGTCCTATTGAAGCCTCACGATTCTTAACATATCTTGTAATTAAGATGATTTCAAGAGTGATAAAGGTTTAAAACAGCTGTGGCCAGTATAGGCCTGTTGCCACTTTTCGACAAGTTCATTGGCTACAATGGTAGAAGCAAAATGTAAACCCCCAAGTTTGAAAAGGAGATCTCAGTGGGAATTATTTTGATATCAAACAGGGTTCTTTTAAACTGTTTCAAAAATTTATAGACAAAAACTACTAAAAACAGCTAGTAGAATTTTTCTGGGAACCCTCAAAAAACAGGTTCCTTTTGTTATTCCACCCTCATTAGAAAATATTTACATCTGAGTTAATGCAAACCTCAGAGCTGTCTCCATGGAAGCTTGTGAGGTATTGCTTTTGTCTTGCAGACCCCACCTAGAAAGTTTCTGGCCAAAACAACACTCTTAACAGATTTATCCAGGTGTGGTTCAAAATACAGTTCAAACTTAGATCTTAAAGTTGATCTATGAAAGATCTATGAAAGATTAATAAGGCTATGTAGAAGTTATGAGGGCATTAAAATCTGGCCTGCCTGCTCCATACAAAATTATTATGCATTTAAAAGATTGTTTATTTTGCTTTGTGGATCCTGATAATTGTAAAAGCATCTGCTTCTGATGAAATAACTTTAAAAAACCAATAAAGCATTTCATTAGAAATCTTTTCCTCAAGAGATGGCTGAGGGCCTTACCGTATGTGAGAAAAAAAATGTTTTCTCTGCTTCAATACAAAAAGCTAGTATTTTAAATCTTTCAGTGTATATTATTCATAGAATTTTATTGCAGGCCTTTGCTTTTAACAATGGGCTTTAATAAAATTTTTAGTCATTGATGCTCCAAAAAATATTCAAAGGTAATATATCAATTATATCCTAAGCAAATTGGCACTGAAAGTTCAAATAAAAGATAGTTTGCTTATTCTAAATGATCTTCAAAAGTTTGTTAGGATATATTAATTGGCCTTATATATTAACCTCATCTCAAGCTTGCCACAGGAGGACTTAAACCTCTGTCCTCAAGGTGGATGCAAATTAACTGGTGAGAGACAAATAACTTGGAGGAACCTACTGTAATCATTTGCCAGTAGTTTATGTTGTATGTTCACTGCCATTCCTTGGCAAAGGGAACATTAATGTAGATTCACCTTTTCTCCTCTCCTTTAAAATCCTCTGATAAAGCTATTGGTGTGTTAATAAAATGTTATAAAACAAAATCATGAACGTATTTTTGGAAGGAATGTCTTAAGAACCTGATGAAACATTTGTTCCTTGTTTTAAACAACAATCAAATTGGATATTGCAGAGTATTGATATTTGACCTATTGCATGGCAAGCCTTTTAGGCAAAATTGATAATTGTTATCCAAAAGATAAGTTGTTAAAATTTGCTTCGATATATTCTTTATATTTCTTATAGATTTATACATGCATCCCATAAAGAATATATCTACTGTGGGAGTAAAGCTCATGTAATTGAATCATGTTTATTCTTTTGAGTTTCCCCCTGCTTCAGCACAGATAATTAAATTGGGTGCTGTAGCAGATATTTTTAAAATGTTAAAAATCAAGCATATAATTTGTATATTCATTATATATATATATATATATATATATATGTATATATATATATATATCATAGCTTACAAGTGCTTAAAATTGTTCCTTTTTTAGATACTGCTAATTCTTAAATTTTACAAATATTTATGCAAATACAATTCAAGTTAAGAAAAGATACTGTTCTTTTAAATGACTGTCCTCTAGAAATTTAAAAGCTCATCCAGGGGCTTGAGAGATGGCTCAGTGGTTAAGAACATTGTCTGCTGTTCTGAAAGTTCTGAGGTCAATGCCCAACAACCACATGGTGGCTCACAACCATCTGTACTGAGATCTGACACCCTCTTCTGGAGTATCTGATGATAGCTACAATATACTTACATAAATTAATAAATCTTTATTTTTAAAAAAAAGCTCATCCTAGATTGCCTGGACAAGACCCATTAAGGCAAGGTCACAAGAGATTTATATCCCACACAGTTTATAGGCCTTACAAAGAAACAATTGGTCATACAATCATATTCTTTACATCATCAAAATAGTGATGGCTTGAAAATAATTTTATATTTTTTAGATAATGTGCACATCAAATTGTAAAAATTTGTTCTCAGTCGCCTCAATGTCTACCTGTACCATATAATGGTGTTAATTCTAGAAGACTTAATAATTACAAATAAATCATACTTGTTGGTTTCTGCGTCTGTTGGCTTCTGCGTTGACTTCTGTAGCTGCTGCCTCTGGCCGGCACACACGCGCGCACCCCGGGGCGCCGGGCCGCGGACCGCGGTGGAGCCGGGAACTGCAATGAGGCACGCTAGACCAAATGGTTCCACGTGGACTTTATTTAAGAAGGGAGGGGTAGCCAGCGGGAAAGGGAGTGAGAAGGGAAGGAAAAGAGAGAGAGGAAAGGAGCGCTGCTAGGTTATATAGCGGTGGTGACGTAATTACAGGTAAAGGTGGGCTATGGAGTTCTGGGTAGATGGCAGCCGTTGCCTGGGCAACGGACCTATACATTGCTTTGCATGGTGTCGTAGACCTCAGGTACCTACATTCCTGCATTTCTTTTATTAAAAAAGAAAAAGAAAAAGAAAAGGGAGGGGGGACCCGATGATGAAAAGGAGTGTGGGCGCCGTGTCTCTTAAGCTACTTCCTGCTGTCTAGGGGCGTTGTCAATTTTGGGGTATAGCTGACTTTCATCATCAGGGTCCACCTGGTGCATGTTGGCATCGGCTACATCTGGGGACGGGGGCTCTTCCGTGGGCAGCGGTTGGTAATTCTGTAACAGAAGCTGATTAATAGTTTGGTTAGAAATTTTTTGCATTTGCCGTTGGAGGAATGTAGAAACAAGATTAATTAGGCAGGGAGCAAACAATAACACCAGGAAAATGACTAGGAGAGGCGTTACAAAAGGGAATATCCACTTCCATATAGGGTTTTCAAAAATGTCAGAGCTGGAGGTCTCACGATCTCTGAAGTTCTTTATGTCTGTCTGGAGTTCCTGGATTTTGTTTCTCACTATCCCGGACTGGTTGACATAGAAACAGCATTCTTCTTGGAGGAACAGGCAAAGACCACCTTCCTTAGCTGTTAAAACATCTAGGCCCCGTCGGTTCTGAAGCACCACAGCTGCCAAAGAATCAATCTGTTTCTGGATAGTAAGCACAGTTTCAGTCATTCCCTGAAGGTCACTTTTAAACTGAGAAGTAAATGTATTGTATTGGGCCAGAGAAGTTGTTATTCCTGCCACACCTGTGCCAACACCTATGGCTATTCCTGTAGCTACCAAAAGAGGCACGATCTGAACTGCTCTCTCGCGTCGGGCAGCTAACATATTTATAACTGGGATTGGCAGGGGCTCATTTCCCTGGATCACTCCCACCTCAGGGAAAAGGAGTACCAACGTGCAAACTCCTGACCAGCTGGCAGGTAGGCGATGATATACCTGAGTGCCACAAAGAATTGACATGTTCTGGATTGCGGGGCATTGTGGCAGAGATGATATATCAAGGCATATGGTTGTATTACAGTCTAGGGAGCTTAATGTTCCTACAGAACGTGTCCCAGAGTTCTTAAAACAGTTTGCCATGCCAAAGAGAGGGACAGAAGTAAGGTACGGACGGAGCCATGGTGACATCGGAGACAGGACAGCTAACAAAAGGTGAGGTGAGGTTATCTGGCAGTATCACCGGAGAAGCTGTAAGTGACAGTTTTGAGTCAGTCCCTGGGGGTACACATAACCAGCAATCTTTAAAGCGACCAGGCCTGGTGACATTAAGGAGCTGGTACGCTGAGGTCAAGGTTTGAAGCAACAGGCAAAATGACAAGTTAGTGCCATTTATGAGGGGTGCTGTTAAAGAATCAAGGACCTTAGAGGAGTGTTTAATTATCTCCCCCACTTTTCCAATATCTAGGGGTTGGGCGATTGAGATATACTTTCTCTGAATATGGATGGTACTTATTGGGGAACTGGGCTGGTTTTTACGATAGAGCTTACCAACAACTCCTGTTTCCCACCTGGAATCCCACGGGTCTTGTATGTGGAAGAAAAGTGTCTTGCGGTGTTGATAGAAGAAATGATTGACCCGTGATCCTAGCATATGTATCTGACAAGACCAATATGGGCAGCCCCCATATTCGTCTGGCCATTTTTTACAGTAATCTTCTGTCTGGTCAAAGAGAAAGCAAGTATAGAGATCATAATACTTAGATGGGATAACAGATACAGGGATGATCGCGATTTGGATCGGTACCTGACATCCGGCTATGGAGCAGTTTCCCAACCCTATTTAGAAAGACTGTTTGTTATCTGTGGGGGTTTCTTGAACCTCGAATCTCCAAATGTAAGGACTGCCCTGGATGGAAATGAAGAATAGCAGGGGTAGGACAAGAAACCCATGTCTAATCCAATGAGGTCGAGCTCGGCTGCCGGAGTGGAGTCTCATGTTCTGGAATTGGGGACAAGGTGGGTGGTCCCGATGTCCTCCGGCGCTTAATAGAGCATGGTCCTGTCAGGGTTGACGTGTATGAAGAAGAGTTATCTTTAGGTGGAGGGATGAAAGGTTTAAGGTGAGATAGATGGACCCAATGAGGAAATCCTTCAAGTTTAGCAGCTGTAGGGGTCACGAGAATCACCTTAAAAGGGCCCTGCCATTTGGGAGAGAGGGGTGAGGGCCGATGATCTGGAGGGGATAAGAGGACTTGGTCTCCAATGTTGACAGGTAGTGGACAGGAGACAGTCTGTGGCCACGGTAGGTGGTGGTCAGCAAAGTCCCATAGGAGAGAGCGAAGGTGGCAAAGCAATGGGGTGAGTAGGTGGTCTGGGAGGGGAGAGCATTTAGGTGAGAGACCAGGAGTTAAAACTGGACATCCATACATGAGTTCAAAGGGTGAGATAAGAAGAGGTCGCTTGGGGAGAGCTCATAGCCTGAAAAGAGCTAGAGGTAGGAGTTTTACCCAGTCAAGGTGAAGTTCCTGTGACAGCTTGGCAAGAGTGGTTTTTAAAGACCGATTAGTTCTTTCTACCTTACCTGAAGATTGGGGATGGTAAGGAATGTGAAAATGCCAAGGGATATTTAAGGCCTTGGATAAACTCTGAGAGATCTGGGAAGTAAATTCAGGACCATTGTCTGACTGAAGGGAGGTTGGAACACCAAATCGGGGGATGATCTCTCGGAGGAGATCAGAGACTGTCTGAGCCCTTTTGTTAGTGGTAGGAAAGGCTTCTACCCACCCCGAGAAGGTGTCCACCAAGACCAGGAGGTACTTGGAACGCTTGACTGTAGGCATATGGGTAAAGTCAAGCTGCCAGTCAGTTCCGGGAAGGGAACCTCTAGCCTGATGGGTGGGGAAAGGGGTACTACGATACCTCGAGTTAGAATCTGACATCTGACAGGTTTTACAGGAAGCAGTGATAGATTTTAAGAAATTTAAGTCTTCAGGAGTAGGCTGTAAGTGGGTCTTAACAAAAGAAGATAACGCTCGACTGTTAGGATGAAAGAGCTGGTGAAGATAGGATAGAGTTTGGCGAGTGTCAGGGGGTGGAGGTAGAGATGTGTGTTGTAGTGTAAGGATGTCTAGGGGAGGGTAAGATGAGTTTAGCCCCCTAAGGGCCGCAGCTCTAGCTGCCTCATCAGCTCGGTTGTTTCCCTTAGATACAATAGAGTCATCCGTCTGGTGAGATCTGCAATGGACAATCCCAATAGCTGTGGGGAGATGGGAGGCCTTTAGCAAGGCTAAAATATGGTTTGCATTAGTTATGGATCCTCCAGTTGTGCTAAGTAACCCGCGCTCTTTCCAGATAGCAGCGTGGGACAGGAGGATATGGAAGGCATATTTAGAATCTGTGTAAACATTGAGGGATTGTCCCTGTGCCAGTTGAAAGGCACGGGTGAGAGCTATCAGCTCAGCCTGTTGATTAGTGGTGTGTACAGGAAGGGCCTGTGCCTCTACCACCTCGGTGTCTGACACTATGGCATAGCCAGCTTTTCTAGTCCCTTCATATAGAAAGGAGCTTCCATCTGTGTACCAAGTATAAATGGCTTGAGGCAATGTGCCCTCCTGTATGTGTGAAGGATGAGGTAATAGTTGCTCTAAAGTCTCAGTGCAGGAGTGAGACAGGGAGTGGTTAGTATTAGGTCGGGGGAGAAGAATAGAAATATTAAGAGGAGGACATGATTGAAAGGTGAGCGTGGAATCTTCTATTAGCGCTACCTGGAGAGAAAGAACTCTAGAGGGAGGTAGAGTCTGCAGGCCTTTGTAGGTTAGGAGCTGTGACAGGTTGTGAGAAGAGAGCACAGTTATAGGAGACCCCAAGGTTAATTTCTTTGATTCTCGAATAAGAAGTTCAGCAGCCGCTAAGGCACGAATACAAGGTGCCCATCCCTGGATGGTTAAATCCAGCCTTTTTGACAAGTATGCTACAGGTGCAAAGGAAGGTCCCAGTTGATGGCCTAAGACTCCAAGGGCAAATCCCTCTTTTGTAGTTACATAGAGGGAAAAAGGGCGAGTCAGGTCAGGGAGATGTAAGGCTGGGGCCTTAAGGAGAGCCTGTTGGAGCCTCTGAAAGGGTTTGGCAACAGATATGAGAAGAGGTTCGTGGGTGGGGCCTAACGCTGCCTCATATAAGGGTCGAGAGAGGAGGGAGAAGGAAGGGACCCAAGAACGTAAAAAGCTAGCCATTCCTAGGAATGATAAAATCTCTTCCTTTGTAGAAGGAACGGTTAAAGGCTGAATTAGGTTTTTTCTATCTAAGGTAATAGCCTTATGGGTTGGGGTAATTGTTAATCCCAAATAAGTAACCTGAGGAGTGGACAGTTGAACTTTAGAGGGAGAGACCCTGTAGCCTCGACTGGAGAGGAAATTTAGAAGAGTAGAGGTGTCAGCTTGGCTAATCTCTAGAGATGGACTACAGACAAGGACATCATCTACATAAAGAAGAATTTTAGATCTGGGGAGAGATAAAGAAAGTAAGTCAGAAGCTAGAGCCTGGCCAAAAAGGTGTGGGCTGTCTCGGAATCCCTGAGGTAAAACAGTCCAGGTAAGTTGGGTAGAAAAGTGGGTGTCAGGATCTGTCCAGGTAAAGGCAAATATGTTTTGTGACTGGGCATCAAGAGGGATAGAGAAAAATGCGTCCTTTAGATCTAGGACTGAGAAATGAGAAGTTCCTGAGGGGATAGTAGAAAGGAGTGTGTAGGGATTAGCTACAACAGGATGGAGAGGAACCACTGCGGCATTAATGCGCCTGAGGTCTTGAACCAGGCGATAGGTACCATTAGGTTTTTTAACTGCTAGTATAGGGGTATTGAAAGGAGAAGAGGTGGGACGAAGACGCTTTTTCCTTAAGAGGTCAGAAATGATAGGCTTAAGTCCCCTGAGGCTCTGGAGAGAGAGGGGGTATTGAGCTTGGGTGATGTACCTGGTAGGGTCCAGTAACTGGATGACAACGGGAGAGTGATGTTTAGCAACAGAGGGGTTCTGGACGTCCCAAACTCTGGGGTCCACCTGAGAAGCTGGTAGAGGAAATAACATGTTAATGTTAGTAGGTTGATTGGCTAGAAGGAGAAGTAGGGGAACTGCTGGCGAGCTCGGGTTCAGGCGAGTGGGGGGAGCAAAAGAAATTGAAGCTCCCAACTTAACTAAAAGATCCCTTCCTAATAAGGGGACGGGAGAGGTTGGCACTACCAAAAAGGAATGGGTGAAGGGTATATTTCTAAAAGTACAGCTAAGTGGTGGGGTCTGATGAGGAAGGTAAGGCTGTCCTCCTATCCGACTATGGGAAGATGCGAGGGTGAAGTGGAGCCCCAAAATTCCACCAGGACTGAGTAAGTGGCCCTGGTATCCAGAAGGAAAGAGATGGGCTTTCCACATACCACGATAGTTACCCGGGGCTCCCTGCTAGTGATGGGCGAGGTCAGGTTGAGGGAGCTCCGGCCCCTTCATTCATCCATAGCCAAGCCTAGGAGGTCAGTAGGAGGGGTTTCTGGGCGGGATGGCCTTCTGTTCTGTGTAACATGGGGACAGTCGACCGCCCAGTGGCCCTCACGATGACATTTAGGACATGGTCCCCTTGGCTTGCGGGGGTTGGGGCAAGTCCTTGCCCAGTGACCTGATTGACCACACCTGTAGCAGGGAGCTGATGGTTCCTGAGCCTTGGAAGGCCCGGAGCCCGGGGCGATAGCTGGAGCTGGTCGGACAGCTTTTGCCAGCATGTGGTACTTTTGTTTTCCGGCTTCATCTCTCTCATGGTATACCTTGAAGGCCAACGCCAAGACTTCCGCCTGTGGAGTCAGGGGTCCTCTCTCCAAGCGTCTAAGTTTAGCTCTTATGTCGGGATAGCTTTGGGAAAAGAAATAAGTCATTAAGAGTTGCTTACCTTCCGGATTGTCAGGATCTAGATTAGTGTATTGCAACAAAGCCTTCGTGAGGCGTTGTAAAAACTGAGATGGATTTTCCTGTTTTTCCTGGACAACCTCTTGGAGTTTTTCAAAATTTATTGGCTTTAAAGCTGCCTTTCTGAGACCAGCTAGAAGGCATGTAACAAACCTGTCTCTGGCTAAAATAGCAGCCGAGGAATTATAATCCCATAGCGGGTCTTGGTCAGGCACTGCCTCAGATCCAATTGGATAGCATTTGTCCGTCTGGTGAATTTCGTCTGCATGCGTTTTTGCCTCTTCCCAAACTTACCTGCGTTCATCAGGAAGTAAATTGTTAGTAAGAATCATATAGACATCATGAAAAGTCAAGTTGTAAGATTGAGTAATGTACTGAAATTCTTTAATAAAGTTAGAGGAGTTAGAGGTATAAGAACCCAGTCTGCTTTCTATTTGAGAAAGTTCGCTCAAAGAGAAGGGAACATGTACTCTAACCAGACCATCAATTCCAGCCACTTCCCTCAGAGGAAGGACTGGCGCTGGGTCAGGTGTCTTTGGAGGAGAAGAGCTTGGGGGCTTGGGCGTGGCCTTAGAACGTGTAATAGGAGGGGTAAAGGTTGGTGCCAGTTCAGGGCATCTGTGGTGATCCTTTACTGGCACAGAGGGAGAGGAGACAGACTCCGAGACCTGGTGAGAGGAAGAAACTGGGGCTGCAGGTTGAGATCTTGTAGTCTCCACATGTCTGTGGCGAGTGGACGGAGGTGGTTCGTCAGTGGGGTCGAAAGTAACGCCATCTAGTGGAGGGTGAGCAGGTTTCATGGCTAGGAGGAGCTGAGATGGGGTGCAAGCAGCGCAGAGAGAAGGCTTAGACCGGAGATAGATAAAAGCTTGGACGTACAGGATTTGGTCCCATTTACCGGATTGCTGACAGTATGTATTAAGATCCCTTAAAATAATTGGATCTAGGGTGCCATTAGGTGGCCATTTGGAATTATTATCTAGTTTATATTGAGTCCAGACCTTATTACAGAGGTTAATTAGTTTTGACCGCCTCACATCATGCGTTAGTTTTAGAGACTTGAGATTTTCCAGGAGGCAACCGAGGGGGCTTCCTGGGGGTACTGGCGAAGATGCTCTATTTCCCATCAGGTGTGGGGGGGGGGGCTTTGTTATACCACTACCGGCGTCCCGGATAGTGTTAATATAACAAAGAGAACAGCAGCTAAGCCAGAGAGTCCGGACCGTCGTGCGGGCTTCTGGGAGCTGGGGCAAAAAGCCGGAAAAAGTAACCTGCCTGGGGCCCAGGATTTTCAGAGAATGGCTGGAAGCCAATGGGAGAGACTCAGGATTACTTCTGGAACGGAAAACACCCGTGGGTGAGCGTTATAAAACAAGTGTTAGCTCAGGCAGCATCTAGCTCTAGAAGGAAACTGGCCAGGTCTCTTCTGAACTTAAGAAACCGCCCAGCCAACCGAAAGACCTTACCTTATTGGGCCGATGGTGTTTGCTAAGGAAGTGCAATCTGATATCTGGGAACGTGGAACAATTTGGTTTAGCGGCTCAGAGTGGCAGCGGCGGCAGCAGCGTGGCAGCAGTGGCAGCAGCAGCAGCGGCGGGGCAGCAGCGTGGAGAGGCGGGCGGCGGTGGCGCGCAGGGGGACTGCGGCGGTGGTCCGTAGCAGCGGCGTGGCCAGTAGCGCGGGCGGGAGGGAGGGTTTCGTAGGTCGGCTCGCCAGTGTTGGTTTCTGCGTCTGTTGGCTTCTGCGTTGACTTCTGTAGCTGCTGCCTCTGGCCGGCACACACGCGCGCACCCCGGGGCGCCGGGCCGCGGACCACGGTGGAGCCGGGAACCGCAATGAGGCACGCTAGACCAAATGGTTCCACGTGGACTTTATTTAAGAAGGGAGGGGTAGCCGGCGGGAAAGGGAGTGAGAAGGGAAGGAAAAGAGAGAGAGGAAAGGAGCGCTGCTAGGTTATATAGCGGTGGTGACGTAATTACAGGTAAAGGTGGGCTATGGAATTCTGGGTAGATGGCAGCCGTTGCCTGGGCAATGGACCTATACATTGCTTTGCATGGTGTCATAGACCTCAGGTACCTACAATACTCATATTTCTGATTTTAGAAAATTAAAGTATGTACATATGACTAATGATATGTTTTCAGACATTAGTTCCAACTGCTCTAACAAGAAAAGCAACTAAAAATGCGACATTTATTTTCTATGCTTGCATAGTCATTGCCTACATTATTGTCTATGCTTGATGTTCCAACTTAGATTAAAAAAGATAATGGAACTGGCTATTTATTAGTCATAAAACATTTGAGATATCTTTGACATCAATTTAACAATTTAATTCTTTATAATCCTCAAGAACAAGATATTGTGAAACTTTAAAACAGTATCTTCTAAATAAAATAAACAAATAGGGGGAAATTATATTCCTGGGCATATAATTTAATTAATATGGAGAAGAAGGCATGTTTGTGCTTTTTCCACAAAATGCTGCAGAAGCATGGAGCTGCCAGAGTGATTGGTGTGGCATGCTGAAGATAATGCCAACTGTGGGCTTGCTGATTGCCCTGACAATGGTAACAGGAAAGTTGTATTGGGTGTATGTCCTTGACCCACATTTATTGGCCAATGTCCCAGATTAGATAAACTGCCTTGCTTCAACCTTTTAGACCCTGTGAGACAGAGAACATGAAGATTGTTATTTATCTAAAGGAGGAGTTATAAAGATTCTTCTCTTTCCTTTAATGTGATCAGTTATTCTGACTCAATCATGTACTAATCTGGAAATAAATCCAATATTGGAGATTCCAATTATGTGGCTAATAATCTTCATCAGCCAGCTGAGTTAGTTTAAAATATAGTCTCCAGTCTTTCTGAGAAATAACAGCTTATCTGTTGAATCACAAAGCTACCTCCCCCACCTCAGAGGCTAGCTTTTGTGTCTGATAGCTGCTAATTTGCAACTGAATTGAATACTTTGGGCCTTCCAGAGACAAGTTAATCCTGTCTTGTTCTTAACTCCTTATTTTGTATCTTAAACAGGCTGAGTGTTTTCACCCAGGCAAGGCTCATTGGCTCACCATGACAATTTTTCATAGCTATGAAGAAATGAACTGAGTGAATATTTGTAGGTCCTTTTGTGGCTTGGTCTGTATTAGGAAAAAGGTGTGCTATAAAGGCCTGTCAGTCAAAGACACTTGCAGGGTGTTTGGCAATCAATCGACTCCCTGACATTAAAACCTATACAAGTGGATCTCCTTTACAGAGCCACATAGAACTCAGATCTATGTGTGTTTGCTTATGAGCAGACATGGACAGCAGTGGGAGGTACGAGGCAAAGCACTGCAAGGAAGGGCCATGTTTTCTAAATCTGAGTCCCCTGTGAAGCAAACCTGATTGCATAGAGGTTGGTGTTTAAAGCCAATCCTTAGAATAACAAGGAAGCCTAGAACCTATCCTTCACAAAAGACACTATAAAGTATTTAGGAAGATCAGGTCAATCATCCACTCCCTGGTTAATGCCCACCATCTTTTGACGGTTGATTATCCACTTGGCACTTATCCTCATTTTAAAACTAATAAAAAGGGAGGAATTGTACCTTCCTCCCAGCCTTTGAGAGGGAATTTCAGATGCTAGTCACAAGTCTCCCCAACCTAGGGTGAAGCTCTCAGACCAAGGCAAAGTCCATTGTTCTCTAAGGACCTGCAGTTTCCTGAGAGTCACTAGCCATCTGACGCCAGCCACTGGTAGAGCAACGGAACTGGTTCTGCAGACCTGTTTCCAGCCTTTGGGGGAAGGGTCTTCCCCTGCCTATATATTTGAAAAACCCCATTAAACTTTGAGTTTTGAGCAGGAAATCTTGTCTTGGCTCCATGTTTCTCTCACCATCCCATTCCTATCCCAAGCTTTCCTTCCATGTGACCCAGTAACCCATTCAAATGTAGCTAAGGGCAACTACAGTGAAAGTTGGCTTAAAACTGGTAACTCAGGGATAGTCATTCTGGACAAAAACAAATGGCATGAGCCAACCCAGGGAAACAGGTCTCTAAAACTATCTCCAAATTGGGGTATTTTATGTAATTCCTGTCCTAGAAGCAAGGCTTACAAAAGATTGGATTTAAGTATTTCTCTCTTCCTTTTTTTATCTTGTATCTGACATTCATCTCTAAACAGGGCCTCCCATTGGACAAACAGAGGGCTTGGGAGAGAAGATCTACATGTATCTTAGTTTATAACATGTTCTTAGTCCACTTTAACTAAAAAAGGAAAACTAAGAAGTAAATCTAAAAGTATTTTGAAAGTCCTTATTAATTAAATTAATAATACTAATATTGGTTTTAACCCTGTCTAGGTCTCCCTTTATGTTTGTCATTGAATTTTGTAAAAGTATGTTGAGGATTCTAAAAATATATGAAGGCCACAGAACAATAATCACCTTTTTGTGATAATAGAACAGTGTTATTTTCCCTTCATTTTTAAAGGCCCCAGTCATTCAAAGAAAGGACTAATGGGGGAAAAGTAGAGGTTACCACCTTCAAATTTTTTATCCAGATTTGTTCCTATCTAAAAGAAAAGCAGGAACAAAATGGAGCAGAGACTGAAGGAAAGGCCATCCAGTGACTGGCCTAACTTGTGATCCATCCCATGCACAGGCACCAAACTCTGGCATTATTACTGATGCCATGTTGCTATGTTGTGCTTGCAGACAGGAGTCTACCATGGTCCTGTCCTCTTGTCAGGACCATTTGCCACTTCTCTCAAGGAGAGGGAAAGAGAGAGAGAGAGAGAGAGAGAGAGAGAGAGAGAGAGAGAGAGAGAGATCAGGCAGAGTCAAGGCAGATCAGGTTCTGTTGGCAACTTCCCAGCCTGCTGAAGCATAAAACAATAAGAAGATGTGCACTTAAGGCTGGAGATTAAAAGCTAAAGATTCTATTGACCTTGGTAATAGAAATAGGGAGATTTGAAGGTAAGAACAAATGTCTTGTATATATTTCAACAAAGTTGTTTCTGTTAGCTTGTGGTTTTGCTTCCCATGGTACTGTAGTATAAGAAGGCTATGTGAAATGCACTAAGAATTGACATGGTAATGACCTGCAGCCCTCCCATTATCTGTCTCTTGCATCATTTTTCTCTCTTTCCTATAATCATCCTCACTCCTCCCTCAGAGGACTGTTTGTCTTCTGACCAGCCAGACTGATATAAGTGGCACTCAAATAGGGACTCTTTGAGAGTGTGGGGATTAAGTGGTGGACAACACACACACACACACACACACACACACACACACACGTACTAAAGAAAGGTAAAGGTGCAGTGAGAATTTCCTGGGAGTAAAATAAGAAAGCTCAGAAAAAGTAAGGAAGCTTATAAAAAGTACAAGTAAAATATATGTGTTTTTTGTATAATATACTCTGTTAAAATAGAGCAACAGACATTACATAATTTTTTAGATCTTGTGTAGAGGTTTCTCCTTGGTTTCCTGAGGAAGTTACAATACATTTAGCAACCCGGGAGCCAGATGCAGAGGTACAGTTGGTGGCAGCCACACTGAGGGCTCTGCTGCTCTGCACTCATGGCCAGAGCATCTATTGACCCCCAGGGGAGTGGGGACCCAGGCAGCAGCCTCCTGTTGAAGTTGAATAAGCCACTCCCTCTCTGGAGTGCTGCAGCAGACAGCACTGTAGCCATCTTAGCTCTGGCATGAACAAGCAGTTAGGATTCCTGGGTTTCATGCAGCTAACCCCAAATATAAATTATATAAACTAACATATATCATACAAACCAGAAATTTTGTACATTAAAACATGTTTATAAAAAGTATACTTTATTTAAATGTCCTCAGAGATAACCCATCTTAATAACTGCATACATATTTACATGTATATACATATATAAATTATCCATATTAACACTAAAGTGTGTTAAATATAAATTATACAAGATGAATATAGATTATATACATTTAATATTAATTATATACACTAAATATGACTTATACATTAGTGTGTACATTATATGCAGGAAATAAAAATTATATACATTAAATGTTAATGGTATACTTAAACAAAAATTATATTAAATATAAACTAAATCTGCTAAAATATAAATTAAATATAATTTAAATCTAAAAAATATGAGCTATAATCTATATAAAATACATAATTTCACATGTCCTCAAGGACAGAGAATTATGGAACAACCCCATGAAATCAGTTACTTAAAATAAAAAAAAGGGGAGTTGTATACTCCTTCACTTTTATTTTGAATATTTTAATATTGGATGCCAGGGGTCCTCAGCTGCTAAACATTTGTGGCATCCTACAAGTTGGCATACTTATGCCCACGTAAAAGGAAAGGATCCACTTATTGGCATATTACATGGTACTGATCAGGTATCAATACTGGGTAGAAAACATGTTTGTGTTTTTCACAGGATGCTAAAAAGAAGCTCAGCTAACTCAGATGGTAGAGCATGAGACTCTAAATCTCAGGATTGTGGGTTCAAGCCCCACACTGGGCTTAGGAGGACTTGGCTTTATGATTCTTTTTATGACATGTCTATCACCTATTCTTTGGAGAGGAATCATCAGAGCTTTTACTGATGTCGAAACAGAGTTACATAAATTCAAGTTCCAATGTATTCCTTACAGAAGCTGGTACATAAAAGTAATAAATGTTGGAGGTGCTAAGGAGGTATTTTAAGGTATATAAATGCAAGTTATAGAGATGCAAGAAATTATTTTTTAAAAGGAAGAAATGGGTGTTTTATACTTAGTCCACAAACTTTTGCTATTTCAAAATTCAAATTTTTAACATTGATGAATGAAGTTCTGACAAGTTAATGAACCAATGACGGTTTATGATTCAATCACAAGCTCAAATTTGTAATTTCCCTTTAGTTATTTTCTGAATATAACCTTAAAAATACTTCTCATCATGCTGAAAACATCTGTTCAATCTGTATATCTACAGATGTAAACCTATAGCTTTTATAACAGATACCTGTTAACTACTTTTTCTAAAACATAGTTTTCAATGTGATGATAAATACTAATATATATCCTTATATAAACTAAAGTTTACATAAGTGTCAAAGAATCAAAAGTCCTAAGAATTAGACCTGCCTGTCATAGATCTAATAGACTCCAGCAAATTACACTTGCCTGTTTTTGAAAGTAGAATTTTCCCTTGGTCTTGTGATTTGTTTTTTTTTTTTTTTACCTTCCACAACTGCTAGAAAATTTTAATTTCTATTCCTAGCCTAAATTGTCTCTGCAGATTTTCACCTGGCTGACAAACTCCATCCCTGTGGAGTGTGGAGCTGCTCAAATCTGGACTTGCTGAAGGCTGATATTAACTAGTTCAGGCAATATGATTGCTCTGTCTTTCATCTGGATTAGGTAAACAGATACTTTTGACAGATGCCCCATTGCCCAGTCTTTGACTACCTTTTAAGCCCTCTTGGGAAATTTTGCAATGTCCTAATGCCAACAGGAAACGGATGCAAATGAGAAATTCAACATCCATTTTCCCACTCTACAGGATAAAATGATGTGTGGGAATGGGGGAACCCTGGGTACACTTTAAAAACAATGCCATGTCTCTTGTCATGTTTTGCAACAGCTTGCATATTCTTGAGTCATGTGTTGATAATTGGTCACATAAATATTTCTATGTTTAGATATTTGTTTATTGTAACCTGCTGTTACTAATTATATGAGTTCAGATTCAATATACCTCACTATGACTATAATCTGACTAATTATATATCCTGTGCAAGATATAAGATACATTGTACAAGAAATTTCTATGATGGCATGTCATCAGCCTTCATTTGTTATGCTTCCAGTTTATGTTTCAGAACCTTGATATACAGATAAAGGCTTAGTAATATTAGATAAAATTCAAAACACTTTAAATAAATTTAATGATGTTTCTAAGAGATGCTGAACCCCTACAATTCCATGGGGGCAGAACCTGACTCTAAATGGTTAAAACAATTAAGAAGGAGCTTGCCTTCCTAGTCTTCATTGATCATTTAGCCTTTTCAGTACTTGCCTTGAATACTTACAAGATTGTGCTTATGGCCACTTAAGCCTGCCCTCTGTTCATTTTTAAACATCTGTACAGATCTTCATCATGTACAGCTCAAAACAATAGCCTAATAGGTTACACCTTCCATTACAGAGACTAGTAGTCAAAGACAGATAAGATTCTCTCAAAAGTAGATCAACATAAGAGAACAGAAATACAAAGATTCGTGTACCAATGATGGGTAAGGTCGACATTTCTCAAGGGAACACCTAAAATAGGCACAGTCTATCTTCAATAGACTTATAATAGCTATTGCTGCTGCAATAGCTAAGACAACTTTAACTTGTATGAAATAAAAAGGGGAGAAGTCAGAAGCCATTAGGTACTTCTCTAAAGCAGAGAAAAAAGAGAAAGTCTGCCTGCCAGTCAGAGTCAAGACAGGTCAGGGCCCGTTGGCTGATTTGCTGGCCTTCTGAGGCACACAAATGATAAGAAGAGGTGCACTTGAGGCTCAGGACTAAGAGCTCAAGATTCTATTGAGCTTGGGGAAATAATAATAATAATAACTATCATTATTATTACTAATATTTTGATGAAAACTAATGTCTTGTATATATTTCAACAAAATTGTTTCTGTTATCACAAAGCTTTGCTTCCCATGTTACTGAAGTATAAGAGGCCTATGAGAAATACACTTGAGGCTGGTGTGGTGCTGATCTGCAGCCCTCCCATTATCTGTCTCTTGCATCTTTCCTCTATCTTTCCTATAATCATCCTCACTCCCTCCTCAGAGGACTGTTTGACTTCATACCAGTCATGCTGGTACATCCTCTGAGAGGCTCTACCTGTAGCTGACTGAGACAGATGCAGACACTCACAGCCATGAGGTCGGGACAGCTATACAGGAACTGGGGGAAGAACTGAAGGAGCTGAAGGGGATGGCAACTCCATAGGAGAAGCAACAGTGTCAAATAACCTGGACCCTTAGGAGCTCCCAGAGACTAAGCCACCAACCAAAGAGGACACATGATGCCCAGGGTAGGGATGGACAGGGGGATGGCTGAGTAGGGTAGGGGGAGAACTCCCTCAGAAGTAAAGGGGAGGAGGTATGGTGTGAACAGCTCTGAAAGGGGGAACCAGGAAGAAGCAACATTTGGAATGTAAATAAATAAAATTAAAAAACAAGAAAAAGTAGTAGAAGTTACTGATACTGATGTGATTTAGTTTATTTACTAAGATATGAATACTATCTCATACCTGAATACCTATTTACTTTAGAATCACTCATGATATCCCAAGCACACACATGAATAATCCTCAGAGAGTTGCAATCTTCAATGGCACCATGTAATATAAACTGATTGTTCTAATGATTTTAGCAGATCACTAATGAGGCAGCAACAGTAGGCAACATGCTAAGATCCTCATGACTGCTACCACACGCTTTCTACCCAGAAAACAAAACTACTGGCACTATAAGGTATAGTTTCTGGACTTGCTACAAATCCACTTCCTAGGTATGTAGTCCCTGCTACTGCTGATCACATTGCCAATCAGGAAGCCATGTTTTTCATCTCCTCGGATGGAAACCCTATAGAAAAAAGAAAAAAGAAAACAAAAGATTTCTGCAGAGTCTGCCATTGCATTCACTTCTGCAATCATGCCTTACCTCTCTTCTTTGATTATTTGTGATATGAATCAGACATAAAGTCCACGGGAATCCCATGCAATGAACCTAGGGACTTTCACATCCTCACGATTTGATTTAATCAACACCTGTCACTTATCCATGTAGAACCCTGGAATGTGTGTACAGTGCTTGCTGCCATGTTCAAATGAACTGCAGCTGTGGTTAGCCTCACAAAGGTGATTTTCGATGTGCTCTTGAAGTATTTTTGCACATGTATAAATGTGGGAGAAAATACACCAATCAGTAAATTGCTGGAAAGATTTAATTATGAAACTGAAAGGTTCTTTGTTTTGTTCTTCCAGTGAAATCCATCTGTTCAGAATGGCTATGCTCACATTCAAGACCTGTCCCCAGTGGTCTTTGATGACAAGACCTCAGGAGAGACTCTCAACGCTCCTTGAGTCTCTGCTTCTGTGACCAGGTACAACCAAGCAAACAGGAGACTGATGATTCTCCGGCTTGCAGTTCTGAAGTGGCATCCTATGCTTTCAGAGCCCTTGGCCATCAGCAGTTCTGTATACATCACACAAGGGCAGTTACCACCAAGGAAAGATTTCAAGTGGAGATAACAGACAGCATCCACCCCAGATGCCATCATGTTAAATATCTGAAGGGAAATAACACTATGGAAAGGCTTTGAAGATGATGGCTAGTAGATGGGAGAGTATCCAATTGACTTAAATTTGTCAGGGTGTGGAGTTTGTTGGGGATTGGTTGTTTCATGAGGCACACAACCTATGCCCAGGGCACACCTCCAGCCCAAGGATTTATTTTTCTTCCTTCCCAGTACAGTCAGCTTCACATGAAACAGCCTTTCAACCATCATAGTTACAACTCACATACATCATAACACATGAACACAGTAGACGGAAAACATTCTGAACACATACAAGTTGTTATACTCAGTGTTGTCTGTCCACATCCAAGGGTGCTCTGATGACTCTCTTTGCAGGCCAGTTGCTAGCAGGCTCTGTGTGGTTCCACAGGAAACTCTGTCAACACAGAAAGTGAACACTTGTGTCTCTGTTTCAGATGAACCTGGAGTCTGTCCACTCCACAGCTCCCTCTAAAGATAATAGGAGGGTGGAAGTGACAGTCAAAGATTTTGGAGCTATATTACTCCTCAGTTGTCAGTGGATCCATTTGACATCTGTAATTCTAAAGAACATTATTTGAATTAAAGTACCAAATGTAATAACACATTCCTCTGTGGCCAGGTTAGTTCTCTGTTGACTTTGCATTGCAGTTATTAACAGTACATGTGCCATCTTACCTGGTGCTCATGACCACTAGCTATTCCAATAAAATGGCATATCTGACCTTCCAGCTGACTATGAGCACTATGTGAGAGAATATTTCTTGAATGTCTCAGGGCTTCAGTCAGAAGTCAAGCATCAGTAAATGGCACACACTCACACACTACTTATATCTCCATGTGCTTGGGATGGAATCCTTCCTCACGCTTCGTCTATAACTTCTCTATCTCAGTGCAATACAATATTCAACAGAACAAACAGACAAACCAATCTCTGCCCACTTCTTACCAGCTCCTCCAGGTTGTCAAATCGAGCAAGTTGGGCCTCCTGTGCCATGCAGAAGGTCTGGCCGAATGAAAAGGTACTTGAGTTTTCAGAAAAATAAAAACATTTATTTCCAAATCCAATCCATTTGCTCGGGCAAGCAGTATGAATATTTTTGATTGAGATTTGTTCGGTCGTTCTTACTAAAATGTAGAGAATAGAATGAATCATAACAAGAATGACTTCTCTCTTTCTGGAATACCCTCCTGAGCTCAGCTGTGAGGTTTGAATTTGATTGCAACTTTCCTAACTGATCTGTAGGAATCCTCTCCTGAGCATGATGGGACTTTATCTAAAGGCCTCCCACCTTGAGCCTGTGTTCCATTGTCTCTCAGGATGCTCACTGCCACATTCCCAGGGAATGCACTTCTCTAATAGCATCACTTTCTGTGCTCTGGATGACTATTTCCTACAGTCAAGATCGTGGGAACATCAAGCACTCTTCATGGATGCAGCACAGTCAGCCTTATAATTGAGATGGCAGTAAAAACTACTGGGTAGATAGTGAATGCAGTGAGGACATATTGCACTAAAGGATGATTCACATACTTAAGAGGACTGTTTAAGGTTTTACTACACTAGTCTTAACAGTATGATATGAAAATCCTCTAAACTCATTACTTCAGGAACTTTTCACTTAGTACTTTCAAAATACAGTTGAGCCCAGTAAAAAAATATCATGGATTATAGGGGAAGGCAATGTACTTTCCTGTCCATATTAATCTTCTCTGTCCTCACACCTGCTAGAGGTGCTCCATGGAGTTTTTTTCTCCTTGTTCTATATCTTAGACAGTTCCCCCAAGTGCACCTATGTCCCAGAATCTCTGTCTAGAGATTGCTGAATGTCATCTTCCCAGGGATGCTGAGCCTGGCCTCCTGTGCACACCACAGCCTGTGTGTTCCTTTATTCATCTTCCTGCTGGAACCTAAGATCCCAGAGAACAGGAATTCCCAGTGTGTTTTCTCTAGAGCCCTTCCCACAATGCCTGGCTATCAATGGTCAGTCACTATAACTGACAATGTGAATATGGACAGAAAGTCACAGAATTTGGAGAATAAGTCACTTACCTGACAAAACAACAAAAAGAACAACTCCAGCTACAGTGAGGACCACGATCACTCCATAGCAGCAGTAAGGCCTAACAACCAACTTGGAGGAGAAAATTCTGAGTTTTTCTTCAAGTTTTTTGCCTGAAAAAAATATAAATATGAAAACATAAATCTCAAAAATCTTTTAGAGAAAAAGATAAATTTTCCCTAGAGTCATCTGTAGATTCTACTTATACTTTCCTAGTGCAAACCCCTTCATAGAACTTCTCCATGTATACATGATGTCCGTGGCTCTCAAGAGACTAGACAAAAGAGAAACAGAATTTGTGCCACGGAATAATTCCAGTTATTAAACTAAGGGCCAATAAAAGAGCAATAAATGGAGAGAGTGAAGATCATTTAGCAGAACACACAACAGAACTACCCATAGGATTAGTGTCATCAGAATACACCTGGGAACTAAACAGAGAGGACCACAAAAACTAATGTGCCTGGTGTGGCAGCACAAAACTACAGTTCTAGCTCATGGGAGGTGCAGGCCATAGAGTCATGAGTTCAAGGACAGTCTTAGCTAAATAATGAATTTAAGGCTAAAATTACACTAGGTACCGTTCTATCTATCACACACACAAACACACTATACAAAATACACATACATTATAAACACACATTGATTTTTTTCAAATGATCCAAAAAACTTTGAATAAAATAATACATGTAGCTAAACTTTCATAAAAATGCTTAATAACGCTAGACTTTGGCAGAAACACAAGAAAACAGTTTAGAATTTTGTTAAAAATGAGATTCCTTTTCTCACATGCCCTTGTCTTCCTACCCACATACCCACAAAATGAAAATGCCTGTGTTTATGTTTATAATCTGTGTTTACAGCAGGTTTCTGAATTAACTCATATGTGACAACAAGTCAAATGGCCCCAAGCTCATCCCAAAGTAAACCAAAATTAGTACTGAAGGAAATTATTGGAAAGGAAAAGCTGGGTCTTTTCCTTGGACCTGCCCATTTCTTATTCTGGCTAAATATTACTCAGCCTGCTATGCTCAGAAATCCCTAAGTTAGAATTCGCTAGACAGAAAAAGTATCCCTTAGAAGCATTTGCAGAAAAAGCAGTTTCTCTTGGGTCAGCAAGAAGGCTCAGGGGGTAGAGGTGCTTGCTGTTCAAGCCTGGTGATCTGAGTTCAACCCCTGGAACATGCTGAAATGTAGAAGGTAACAACAAACTACACACACAGTTGTCCTCTGACCTCTAAATGGCCACACAACACCAGCATCACCACTAAAACTCAGAACAACAGCAAAACCCACCCAGCTCCCTTGCAGTTTATTTGGAGAATCTGACCATAGAGTAGTGGTTTTCTGCTGAAAAAAATTCTAACTGCCACCCACTTGCTCTCTTTAGGGAATTGAAAATATGTGGCTTCTTCTCTTACTTGAACAACTTGAAGCATTCCAGGAAGTTACCCATCTTTGAGCAAGGGGCCTTACAGAATAATATTTTTTTAGTTTTATATATCTCTTAGACAGGTAATTAAAACTTAAAACATCATTTTAGCCATCACAATAGCACTCCATCACAATGTACTTAACAGAGTCCACAGAGTAACTGATAATAACAGAGGCCACCCAGCATCTTCATATCCACAGAGCCCCGCCCAGACAGGCTAACAGGCAGGAGGTTCTGCTTCTCTGTGAACCGATGGTGATGCTCCTTTCTGCCTTTTAATTTTGTTTCAAATGGGATTAAATATACACCTGTTTCTCCCTCTTGTAGGTGTTCTGTGGTAGTAACCTCTGTCTTCAGTCCCAATGAAGCCTCTTCATCCTGTGAGACATGCATATCTGAGCTGGGTGCATCTCAACTGCAATGAAACCAGAGAGGAACAATGACCTTTTGGCTAATCCTGGCTGGTTCCCAACAAGTCTAACAATCTTGTGGCATGTTTACTCATATTTTCCAGTTGAATACCCACAGTACATGATTGTTTTTGGGTTTTGTTCACCCACTTACACAACACACGAAGGGTTTGGAGGCTTTTTTGTGTGTTTTGTTGTTTTGTGTTGAGAAACAGGATGAAAGATTGAAAGAGGAGACTGAGACACTGAATGTAGTATACTGCAAATAAAATAATCAGAACTGCTAAAGGCTGTATCATTTGACAAAGCAAATAGCTTTTAATTTTAAAGCAAGTGTTTATTTATTTTGGAAATAGGATTTCACTGTGTAGCTGTGGCTGGCCTCAGGCTCAATTGATGAGTAAATCTCAGAAGAATATTACACTCATTTCATAGTGGGTGATCAGTATTTACTATAAGTCAGAGAGTAAATTGTTAGAACTGCTTACAGGAACTTGATGCAGGACATTCTTGGCATAAGCATTACAATGAGGTATCTGGATTAAAAACCGAAATAGGAGGGCAGAGAAATCAGCATTTGAATAACCCTAGGATAAACTCTACACAGCATACAAAACATTATGCTTACATAAATTGTCTTTGAGACAAAACTGTTCCTCTCCACCCTATTCTCTAGAGAGGCCCTCCAGAGGGTGAATGAAAGGAAGACATGACTGCTCAAGGCATGGTTAAGGGGGAGGTTTCTATTGTAGATATGGGGGATAGTACAGCCAGAGGCATCTGGAAAGGTCCAGAGCAGGAAGAGAAAGTAGATCGAACCAGGCTATGAGATGAGAGATGGGAAAAAACATGAGAAAAGCAGAGAAAACAGATGTGTACCCCAAGAAACTGGTAAGCCACCTCCCCACACTGGTCAGAGTAAAGGTCCCCATGGTCCCATTGCGAAAGCCTGCCTCTCGCTCCCCAGACTTGTCTGTCAGCTCAGTCACAGGCCTGAACTGGCCTGGACAAACTCACTTTTTCTTTCTGTCATCATGATCTTATGCCACACCTGCCAGATTTCTGATTCCTTTACTTTCTGGTCCTCTACACCAACTCTAAGCCAAATGTTTCTCTGCTAATGCAAAGTGGTTTGTTTGTTTGTTTTTTTTTAACACTAACAACCTGTAAAAGTTAGTTAAAAATTAAGATGTTCATTCCTATCCTGCCTTGGAAAAATTTTGCTACTGCCATTAAACTATGGTGGGCTCTATCCAGATATGACCAATGTATTTAGCTCTTAGTCTTGTCAAAATTAAGCTAATTATACTTAAGTTAAAACAGAATCTCTAAAAGCTTAACAGATTACACTCCAAGGTCTCAGAAGATTTGGACACAGCTACAAGAGAATGCCTGGATTATGGTATGAAAACTACTGAGAAACACTGTGGACAGACTAGAGAGTAATTGCCTCATCTTGTCTAACTAAAGGTGAGCTATTTATTTCACATTTCACATGTTATCTGATCCACAGAAAAAAGGGGGCTCTTCATGAAAAGCCCTCTGTCTTCTGGGCTTGAAAAGCAGGCTGACTCCACCCAAGATTCTATGGAGATCACAAAGACCTGTTTGGACAACAGATGAATTGTCATTTTTTAATTAATGTATGACTACTAGATTATAATTTATTCTTCCCCAGATTTCTGACTACATTGACAGCTAAGGTAACTGTAGCTTGATAGCTGGAAAATAGACCTAGATCCTTACCCTAAGTTAATCTACCACTACATCTACTCATTAATTCTTTAACTAGCTAAGACTGCCACATTTCTTACAGGTTTTGCGATAAACGATACACAAGTTCATATGTAAGTTTTCACAGATTTAATCTTATACTTTCCTTCCTAAACTCAGTCTCCATTGAGTAAATGCTTCATATTTCATCTTCTTTCTATGAAGCTGTCCTAAGATTGTTCAAGTTCTTATAAATTTGCCTAACTAATGAAACAATCAACTATACAATCCAACTGTATAATCTAAAATTTTGTTCCTTCTGCTCCATAAAGAACACATCCTAAAGACTGTTTATGTTGTTAACTCATGTTGTTGTTGTCTCTTTTGTAAACATATAAGATACAAGAAACCCAGTCAGAGCTACCTCTCGTGGACCAAATAGACTCCATCCAGATAAATACACCTGCCTGTCAATACCCTAAGTTCCCACTTGCTACATATTCCAGAGCGTAAGATTCCTCTGGGTTTCAAATATGCATCAAAGAAAAAAATTCTTCCTCCCAAATGTACGTAATCTTATTTCCTCCATTGTCCCATGCCCCTCTTAAGCCTCATTACCACCAACATTCTACCTCTCTGCAATTGTTTTTATCTGTAATTACTATCCCCTTCTCTTCATAAGCTCCCCTTTCTAGTTTCCTCATTTCTACTTGTGCCCCAAGTTAAACACATAAAACAAGAGATTTCAAGCTAGGTTCTGCATGAAAGAATACACAGTGTTTCTTTCTGGACCTTGGTTCCAACACTAACAACAAAGTTTTCTAGGTTCATCCATGTACTTGAAAATTTCGTGTCTTCATTTTTCTTTACAGATGAGTGATGTTCCATTTGTATGTGTAGCAAGTTGTCCTTACCCATGCACCTTTAAAAGAGCATTAAAGTTGGTCCAATTCCTAACCACTGTGAATGGAACAGCTATTAAGTTGGGTGTTGGTCATAACTCTGTGGCCATCAGTCATGCAGGGCCAGCGCCTGGTGTTCTGATTTGACTCCATCTCCACAGTCACCTGGCTACAGCCAGGTTTTCCCCGGCCTACTATAAAAGGGGCTCCCTGGCTCTCTTGCCCTTTTCTCTTACACTTTCTCCCTTTTCTCTTGACCACACGTTCCCCTCTCTCCCCATTCTTCCCCCCTCTTTCCATGTGGTCCTGGCCAGCTCCCACCCTCTAACTTTTCTTTCTCCCTTTACTTCTCTATCTCTTTTCTTTTTCTTACTTTTCTATAATAAAGCTTTAAAACTATGGGCCATTTCTTGTTATCTAAACCCGCCAAGTTGGAGTAATGGAAAAGGCCTCATAGCATTCCAAGCCAACAGAAAGGACCAAGGACTTCCCTGCAAGGCCAGGCTTCCTTCTTTGGGCCTCTGCCCCACACGATCAAGTCCAGACTCCCCCTAGCCAGGTAGCTTCCTCTACAGGTACACAGGCGCTCACCATCCCTATACAGGTACACTCCCTTTTCGCCCCCTCACCATTCCCTACAGCGGCTCCCACACGTGGCGCGTGAACCTGCTCATACACATGGACCAGCCCAGATTGCCTCTCTCACCAGCCTCTTTCCCTCTGGCAGGGGTTCACGGGTGCATCTCCCCTCCCTCTTCATTTTCAGCTCTTCCGTGTCATTCGTAGGGCTGAGAACCACCAAGACACACACACACACACACACACACACACACACGCCAGGGCAGGGTCTGGCAACCTCACACAGCTCTTCTCACACTGACAGCTTTGTTGCCTTAAATTGCAGGTTATCCCAATTGCTGGGCGCAAATATCTGCTGCCTGGAAATATATGCTCTTATCAAACCACCACTTCACCTCAGTAAACTCAGTAGGCTCTTCCAAACATGCCCTGACAAATATCTCTGGCAATCCACCCACAGCGGAGCTGCAGGTCCTGGCAGCCTCAAGATCTTACATGATTGCTGCGTGTTCCTTCTTCCAAAGCTTGGCAGAAAAGAAATTCTGCCTCCTGGTAGTCACCTTTAATTCAGCCCCGCCTATCATAGCAATTGGTTGCTGGCCTTCTTACTTGACAAATCAGGAGCCACTTAGGAAACTAGAGCTTAGAACAAATATTCCCGAGGTTCGGAGTGCCCAAGGTAATTGGATCAGACAATGGTCTCTTAAGGTAAGTCAGGGATCTGCAGAGATATTGGGTGTGTACTCCCCCCAGACTTTGAATGGGGGTTTTCAAACCTCGGCTAGCCACTATCTCTCAGCCTTTGAAGCTCTGGCCCATTGTTTTCCAAAGAACAATTCAGCTTCCTGTGTTACCTGGGAGCTATGGCTAGCCCACACCTGATCAGAGCGCTGGGATCAAGGTGAAGTCTTTTGATCTGCCAGACCTACAGTTTCCTGAATCAAGCAGGCTACCCGCTGAGCAGTGTGGAGCAGTGGAACCAGCACACACAGGAATAGACTTTTGGCTTTGGGAGGAGGGTCTGACCCCAAAACCTTAAATTGTGAGACCCCCAAATAAAGTTTGAGTCTTGAGCAAGAAATCAAGCCTTGACTTCATGTGTTTCCCTTGTCACCCTGTTTTCTATCCCCAGCTCCTCTTCTTCCAGAGAACCCGGTAAACCTTGGCGCCTGAATGAGGGACATGGAAATGAAGAGGCCAACTGAGGGACGCTGTCTTGGGTGGAGCTCTATGGATAAGGAAAAAGAGAAAAGGTTATGTATCCGGCACGGTAAGCAACAGAGTATTAATTTTAGCACTAAAATGTCATTTTTTGAAAGCTGTTGTTGCAAAGGTGCAGAAAAGGATATGGACTAGACTGGATCAGTGTAGGCCCGACCCTGTGTGACAGAAAAACGGAACAGGGAATTCAGTTAGGTGAATGGTCCGAAGTTTAAGAACTGCATCAGGCAAGAGAAATAGGGGATAAAATAAATAAAACAAAATAAAAAGAGTAAAAAGCAAAAAGCAACAACAACAAAACAGATTTTAGAACATGAAAGAGAAAGAGAGAAGGAAAGTAGATTTTACTGCATAGCTTCCCTTTCTATTTATTTGTCTTTGGTACTCACCAAGGTATCCATGTGTCAATTTTTGTGCCTGTCTTTGTTTTGTCCTTTGAATGATTGTTGCTTTAAGTTTCATGTTGAAAAGAAAAAATGGTAAAAAATGTCATCTGCTGACAATCTTGCCAGTCTCAGTTTACACACTGGAGGCTGATTTAAGGTGCCTTAACTGGGAGTCAAACACAGCTGGAGAAAAAGCTGCTTCTTAAAGGGCCAGCAGCCTCTCTTATTCTAGGACAAGTGGGTTAATGGTTATCTCTCCAAGAACAAATGTCTACATTTGTGATGATGGGGATCAAACTGCTTTTTTCTCTAGAAATTACAGCTAGAAAAAGGAAAAAAAAAATGTGTTTGGTTTAAATTTATGAGATTCCTCTAATTGCTTCATATTTGTTTCTAATTGGTCTTAAAGGTATAAGGTTTTACATGTCTTGACTATAGAAGTTATTGGTCATGATTTGAAAAGTATAATGATGGTAGCAAAAGGTTAGTTTAAAACTGGTAACTCAGGGTTGGAGCCATCGTAAGCAGTAACACGTGGCATGACCCAACCCAGGAAAATCAGGCCTCTAGGATACTTCTGAATTGGCATAATGTTTTATGTGGATCTTATCGTATAAATTAGACTTATAAGGAATAAGATTTAAAATAATGTCTCTTTAATAAGTTACACTGCTATCCATCCAAACACACAAACTTTGCAGTGTGAAAGTAATGCATTTGCCATTAATTTTTAAAGAAAATAGATGGTTTTAAATTGAGTTTTGCTTTCCAAAATTGTAGTTATGCTCTAATTTTGCAAGAGAAAAGTTAAAAATTACGATAAAAATTGCCATTGACTACAGTTTGCAATCTGCTTGAAAGCTCACGATTCTTAACATATTATGTAATTAAGATGATTTTAAGAGTGATAAAAGTTAAAAACAGCTGTGGCCATATGGGCCTGTTGCGACTTTTTCACAAGTTTATTGGATACAGTGGTCAAAGCAAAATTTAACCCCTCAAGATTGAAAAGGAGATCTCAGTGGAAGTTTATTTGATATCAAACAGGCTCCTTTGACTACTAAGAAAAAATTAATAGAATTTTTCTGAAACCCTGAAATCACAGGTTTCTTTTGACCCTCACGCTATGGGGCCTGGTTGTAGGTATGGGTCTGGCCTTAGAGACAATGGACTCAGATCAGAAGATATTTACATTTGAGTTAATACAAACTTAGAGCTGCCTCAGTGGAAGCTTGTGAGGAACTGCTTTTGTCTTGCAGGCCTCACCTAGAGAGTTTCCAGCCAAAAGAACATTCTTAGAAGATTCATCCAGGGGTGGTTCAAAATACAGTTCAAATTTAAGATCTGTGAAAGATTAATAAGCTATGTAGAACTTATGAAGGCATTAAAATTTGGTCTGCCTACTCCATACAAAATTATTATAGATTTAAAGGGTTGTATTTTGCTTTGCGGATCCTGATAATTATAAAAGCATTTGCTTCTGACTTTAAAAGTGCAAACTCTAACTTTAAAAAAACCAATAAAACAATTTCATTAGAAAGTCTTTCCTCAAGGAATAGTTAATAGCCTTACCTTATGTGAGGAAAAAATGTTTGTCTCTGCTTCAATACCAGAAGCTAGGATCTTAAATTTCTCAGTGTATATTTTTTCATAGAATTTTATTACAGGTCTTTGCTCTTAACAATTTTAATAGGCTTTTAAAATTTTTAAGTAAATGATTTTGAAAATTTGTTAGGATAAATTAATTGGCTAAGACACTGCTTTAAGCTTGCCACAAAAGGATTTAAGCGTCTGATGTTCTCAAGGTAGATACAAAATAAATAGGGAGAGACATAACTTGGAGGAAGCTACTGTAAGCATTTGTCAACAGTTTATGGTGTGTGTTTACTGCCATTCCTTGGCAAAGAAAACATTAATGTAAAATCTCTCCAAATAAAGTTTTAACATCTGCCAATAAAGATTTGGTATGATAATAAATTGTTGCAAGATGAAATCATAAAAATCTTTTTAAAAAGAATGTTTTAAGAGCTTGATGAAACATTTGTTCCTTGTTTCAAACAGCAATCAAATTGATTATTATTGATGGTTGATCTATTACATGGCAAGCCTTTTTAGGAAAAATTAATAATTGTTATACAAAAGATAAATTGTTACAATTTGCTTCCATACATGCTTTTATATTTCTAGGCATGCATCCTATAAAAAAATGAATCCACTGTGGGAATAAAGCTCATATAATTGGATCACATGTCTATTCTTTTGAGTTTCCCCTTGCTTCAGCACAGACAATTGAACTGGGTGTTGTAGCTGCTATTTTTAAAATGTTAAAAATCAAGCTTTTAATTTATATATTGATTTTAGAGAGAGGGAGAGAGAGAGAGAGGGAGAGAGAGAGAGAAAGAGAGAAGGAGAGAGAGAGCTCATGGCTAATAATTGCTTAAAATTGTTCCTTTCTTATATACTTCTAATTCTTAAATTTTACAATTATTTATACAAATACAATTCAAGCTAAAAAAAAAAAAAAGATATGTTCTTTAAATGCCTGTCCTCTGGACATCTGAGAGCTGATCCAGGGACTGGGGAGATGGCTCAGCTGAAGGAGTCAGCGAACACGGACATGGTATAGAATAGAGTTTATTCAGAATAGGGGATGGGAGTTAGTGGGAGAGAGAGAGAGAGAGAGAGAGAGAGAGAGAGAGAGAGAGAGAGAGAGAGAGAGAGAGAGAGTGGAGGCCGGCCATGACCACATGGAGGGGGGGGGAAGAGCCCCAGGGGCAGAGAGATGAGAGTATGTGGGAGAGCGGTGAGCAAAGAGGGAGAGGAGGAGCAAGTAGCCCCTCTTATAGTGGGCCAGATCTCTGGGGCGGGGCATACCTGGCTATTGCCAGGTAGGTGTGGGGTGGAGCTTACACAAAACCCCAACAGTCCCCAATGTTTGGTTTATTAATAAAAGAAAAAGAAAAAAGAAAAAAGAAAAGAAGTGACGGCACATACGGCGAAGCAGGAATAGGGTCGTTGTTGTGATCTAACTGCTTCATGCTGACATTGGGGCGGCGTGTCTCTGGGGAACCTAGAGAAAGGGGTATGGGGGGTGATTGTCCAGTCTCATGAGGACTGGCTGCTTCTTTGTTGTCCAGGGTTTGTAGAGCCATTTGAAGATAGGTCAGGAGAACAGGTCCAGTAGAAGCTGTCTGCGTCTGGAGAAGCTGAGAGGAGATTGGAGCATCTGAAGGTTGCTTCTCTGGAGCTGTCCTGGATATGGCAAGGGCCTGGACTTGACGAGATGTTGGAACACATTAGTATAGTTAGGGAATAAGACTAAGTATATTTGGGAGAAAGGAAAATTTTTTAAGATGTACAATTGAAACCCAGAGGAATCCCACCCTTTGGAAAGGTAGTAAAGTGGGAACTTGGGCATATGTACTTATCTGGATGGAGCCTACTTGGTCTATGAGCAGTAGATTTGGGTAGGTTTCCTGTAGCTAACAAGTTTATTAAAGAGATAACATGAGTTAACCACATGAACAGTCTTTAAGATGAGCCTTTGTGGATCAGAAGGAATAGAATTGAAGGTTGGGAAAGTGACAGAGCAAGAAGATGAAATATGAAGCATTTAATGGAAACAGAGTTTAGGTAAGGAGATAACTGTCTAGCTGTCAATGTAGTCAGAAGTCTGAGGAATAAACAATAACTTAGCAGTTATATTATTAAAGAATGACAGATTCCAGTACCCAGCAGTTCTTTGTGGTCTTTGGTCTCTATGGCGGCTTTGGCTGTCAGTGTGGCTTTTAAGCACAGAAGATGCACGGCTTTTCTCTGTGGAATGGATACCCATGACATGAGAAATGGCTTACCTTTGTTTAGCTAAGTCATTTGACTCAAGGTATCTGGTTTTGTCCACTGCACTTTCAGGCAGCATCGTGTGGTGGTGTCCATCTTTCTTCTGAGACATCTTGTGGCGGTGTCCATCTTTCTTCTGAGACCTCCTGGGAGAAGCTGTCAGGCCTTTGGGAATTCTGTCTGTCTTAAATCTAATAACAAACTTCTGACAAGATTGAGCACAAGATAGGAGAGCAATAGTTAAAGAGAGACTAGGAATGGAAATCTTAAGTAGCTTTGACAGGTTGTATAGGTAGAGGAAAGTATATTGCCTTGGTTAGTAAAGATGCTAGGATCACAGAAAGAAAGCTGGCAGCAATGGATAAAATTGTGGTGTCTAGGCAGATTTAGGCTTGTTAACATCAACTTGAGCACACAGCCTATAGGAGCAAATGAGCTAAGGGTGTGGGAACACAGATGGGAAGCAGGCAGGGCAAAGAGAAGGCTTAGACCGGAGATAGATAACAGCTTAAATGTATAGGATTCGGTCCCATTTACCGGATTGCTGACAGTATGTATTAAGATCTACAATTGGATCTAGGGTGCCATTAGGTGGCCATTTGGAATTATTGTCTGGCTTATTGTAGAGGTTTATTAGTTTAGAGACTTGAGATTTTCCAGGAGACAACCAAGAGGGCTTCCTGGGGGCACCGGCGAAGACGCTCTATTTCCCATCAGGTGTGGGGGGGCTTTGTTATACCACTATCGGCGTCCCGAAGAGTGTAGTATAACAAAGAACGGCAGCTAAGCCAGAGAGTCTGGACCGTCGTGCGGGCTCCTGGGAGCTGAGGCAAAAAGCCGGAAAAAGTAACCTGCCTGGGGCCCGGGGTTTTCAGAGAACGGCTGGAAGCCAATGGGGGGAGACTCAGGATTACTTCTGGAGCGGAAGACACCTGGGGTTATGAGCGTCGTAAAACGAGTGTTAGCCAAGCGGCACCTAGGTCCAGCAAGGACTGGCCACATCCCTTCTGAACTTAAGAAACCGTCCAGCCAACCGAAAGACCTTACCTTTTTAGGCCGATGGTGTTTGCTAAGGAAGTGCAATCCGATATCAGGGAACGTGGAAGTCAGTGTGGACTGTTTGGCTGTGGGACCCGGTCCCCCAACCTTTCTTCACCTGCCTGTGTGTGGCTGCAAGACCAGTCATGGACTGCCTAGGACATTGGGAGACCACGCAGTGTAGAAGAGGGAAGACAGGGTGATAGGGAGAAGCTGTAGAACTGTGAAAGAATCAGGTAATAGAATTGATGGGGGCGTGGGCTGTGACTAGACTTTTGTAGGTAAAGGCCCTAGAAATCTGCGTTGTAGCCAGCAGAGTGGGACAGTATGGTGGTGGGGGGTGGGGCGCAGCCATTGGAAAGGGTGCAGGCTTGCTGTGGCAAGGAGGCAGCATCGCTCGGCAGGGATGGAGTGTAGCTGATTCTGAGAGCCTGGAGACCGCGCCATGTGTAACAGTTGCATTACCAGAACCTGGTTTGGCTCTGATGGTAGACTGTCAGCGAGAAAACTGTAGCAGGGAAAGTTAGTACAGACTTGCTGCAGCGGTCTCTGAGAGCCGAGGAGGCATCAGTGATCGCGCATGCGCAGGGCGGAACTTCCTGTCAGCAGCGGAAGTAGGAAGTTAGGTAGTACAGTGGCTGGAAATAGCTTGTTTCGTATCTTAGCAACGACGCGGGAGGGGCGGAGCTGTTGTAGAAGCGGCAGCTTCAGCAGCAGTTCTGGAGAGGGAGGGGGTCTGGCTGCAGCGGCAGCGGCTTCCACAGCAGTTCTGGCGAGGGAGGGGGTCTGGCATGGGCCGCGGGCTGCAGGGCTCGCAGCGGGGGTGGTGGTGTGGTGCCGGCGGGGGACCACCCCCGGCCGGCGAACGGCCGCCGCCGGGCGCACTTCTACTGTGGCAGTGCGCCGCAACCGGCTCCGGGACTGCTGGGAAGGCCCGGCGGGGAAGGTGGTGGCGGCAGCGACAGCAGCGGCAGCCCCGGGAGCAACCGCTACCGTGGCCAGCGCGCCATGAGTCCCGCGGGCCGCCAAGTCAGCGCGCGGGAAAACAAGGAACCAGTAATAAGACGCAGGAGTGAATTAATTAGTAGAGCCCGGTGGCACTCGCTGCGCGAGGCATTGCGGCTGCACACCGCTGAGTTCCAGTGGGAAAGAGGGAGGGAACAGAACACCAGCATCTTGCGGCAAACGCGGGAAGTGCCAGACTTACCCATTGGTGGAAGAGGCTTAATATCCCAGGTGTTTCTCGTATCCGGGCCAACAGCACCAATGAAGGAGTCAGTGAACACGGACATGGTATAGAATAGAGTTTATTCAGAATAGGGGATGGGAGTTAGTGGGAGAGAGAGAGAGAGAGAGAGAGAGAGAGAGAGAGAGAGAGAGAGAGAGGAGGCCGCCCATGACCATGTGGGGGGGGGGGGAAGAGCCCCAGGGGCAGAGAGGTGAGAGTATGTGGGAGAGTGGTGAGCAAAGAGGGAGAGGAGGAGCAAGTAGCCCCTCTTATAGTGGGCCAGATCTCTGGGGCGGGGCATACCTGGCTATTGCCAGGTAGGTGTGGGGTGGAGCTTACACAAAACCCCAACATCAGCCCTTAAAGGATAGGCTCACAACCAATAATAATAATAATAAATAATAGTTCAGTTCCCAGAAATCACATGGTGGCTCACAACCACCTGTAATAAGATCTGACACCCTCTTCTGGTGTGTCTGAAGACAGCTACAGTGTACTTACATATAATAAATTAATAAATATTTTAAAAAGAGCTCATCCTGGATTGCCTGGACAAGACCATTTAAGGCAAGGTCACAAGAGATTTGTGTCCCAGCAGACTATAGACCTTACATAGGAACAATTGGCCATACAAGCATATTCTTTATATCATCAAAATAATAATGGCTTGAAAATAATTTTATATTTTTAGAAAATGTGCACATCAAATTGTAAAGACTTGTTCTTGGTGTCCTCAATTTCTACCTATACCACATAATGGTGTTAATTCTAGAGGACTTAATTGATTATTACAGATAAATGATTCTCTTATTTCTTATTTTAGAAAATACAAATATGTACATGTGACTAATGATACATTTTTAGGCATTCTAGTTGAAACTGCTCTTACAGGAAAAGCAACTAAAAATGTTAAGTTTATTTTCTATACTTACATAGTTATTGCCTATATTATTGTCTATGCTTTGAATTCCAACTTAAATTAAAACAGACAATGGGACTGACTATTTAATAAATAAGTCATCAAACATTTGAGATGTCCTTGACAATTTAATTCTTTATTATCCTCAAGATGAGGTAATATAAAAATTTTAAAACAATATCTTCTTTAAAAAAGAGGGGTATTGTATCTCCGTGCATATTATTTAAATTATGCTTGTATATTTTTAAGAAAATTTTAAAACTTGGGTGCCAAGGAACTCCTTGCTGAGTGTATATATTATCATACTATAAGTAGGCATGTTGATGCCTAGGTAAGATAGAATTCACGTATTGGCATATGACATGATCCTGACTTAATATGGGGAGAAGGCATGTTTATGTTTTTTCCCACAAAATGCTGCAGAAGCTTGCTAGCTGCCAGAGTGATTGGTGTGGCATGTTGAAGATATGCTGACTGTGGGCTTGCTGAGTGCTCAGACAATGGTAACAGAAAAGCTATATATGTTCTTGACCTACTTTAGGTATATGTTCTTGACCTACTTTAATTGTCAAATGTCCCAGATTAGATAAACTGCCTTGCTTCAAGCTTTTAGAACTTGTGAGACAGAGAACTTGGAGACTGTTAAACTAACTTAGAAAAATTAATCTAAAGGAGAAGTACTAATGACTATTTTCTTTCCTTTAATGTGATCAGTTGACTCAATCATAGACTGGTCTAGAAATAAATCCAATACTGGAGATTCCAATTATGAAGATAGCTAATAATCTTTATCATCTGGCTTATCTGGAATTTACCTGAAAAAAAAAGGACAGTTTCTGTTGATTCTCAAAGCTGCTTCCCCAACACTGGCAAGGTAGGCTTTGCCTCTTTAAGTTGCTAATTTGAAACTAAATGAGAAGCCTGGTTTTGTTTCAGAGAGCTGCTAATTTGCAACTGAATTAAATACCCTGGGCCTTCCAGAGACAAAATCAAAGCAGGTTCCCTCTTAATCTCTTATTTTGTGTTTCAAACAGATTGAGTGCTTTCTTTCAGACACAGCTCAGCAGCTCACCAGGACAATTTTCATCTCTATGAAGAAAGGTGTGCTGTGAGGGCCAGTCAGTCTAATAGACTTATAGGGTGTTTGCTTATACAAGTGGATCTCCTTCGCGGAGCCATATAGAACTCAGATCTATGTATGTCTGATTATGAGCGTACATGGCCACCAGTGAGAAGTATAAAGCAAAGCACTGCAAGGGAGGATTATGTTTTCTGACTCTGAGTTCCCTGGAAGCTTAGAGGTTGGTGTTGAGAGGAGGTCCTTCAAATAATAAGGAAGTCTAAATCCTCTCCTCTGCAAAAGACAACATAAAATATTTAAGAGGAATCAAGATCCGTTTTCCCTTCCTAGTTAAGGCCCACAGTCTTTTGACGGATGTTTATCCACTTGTTTGCTACCTCCTCATCTTAAAATTAATGAAAAGGGAGGAACTGTGTGCTCCCCCAGCCTTTGAGTGGGGGTTTTCGAACCTCCAGGCTAGCCACATCTCTCAGCCTTTGAAGTTCTGGTCCATTGTTCTCCTAAGAACAATTCAGCTTCCTGTGTTACCAGGGATTCACTGCTAACCAACACCTGATGTTAGCCTGGGGTGGAGCAGGAAGATCAAGGTGAAGTCTTTTGATCTGCCAGACCTACAGTTTCCTGAATCAAGCAGGCTACCCGCTGAGCAGTGTGGAGCAGTGGAACCAGCACACACGGAGAAGACTTTTGGCTTTGGGAGGAGGGTCTGACCACAAAACCTTAAATTGTGAGACCCTCAAATAAAGTTTGAGTCTTGAGCAAGAAATCAAGCCTTGACTCCATGTGTTTCCCTCGTCACCCGGTTTTCTATCTCCAGCTCTTCTTTCAGAGAACCCAGTAAACTGTTCTTATGTAGCCGCAGGGACTAATTAGAAGCTCTTTTGGGCATACTATCCCCAGAGCTCAGGACTGGTAGAGAAAATAAACATAACCCTATGAGAGACCTTAAGTAAATTGACCTTAGAAACTGGCTCAGGCTGTGTGGTGCCCCTCCCCTTGCCCCTGTTCTGAGCCCAGAACGGCCCCTGGCATTTGAACCTGACCCCCTTTGAAATCATGTTTGGTACCCTGACTCCCGTGGTGTCCACTGGGCCCTCCCAGGAGGTACCCCAAAACATGAAATTTGGTCCAAACTATCTGCTTTAAATGCTCCAGGGATGCCAGAGACTCCTCACTGATTCCAGACTGATGACCAGATCTGTGAAAATAGGCTTCAGGGACAGCAGCTTGAACCCTGATGGAAGGGACCCTTCCTGGTGCTGCTAGCCACTTCCACAGGCCTCAAGGTAGACTGTACTGCAGACTGGGAACATGCTTCCCATGTAAAACCTGCAGATGCCCCACTTTCCAGAGACCCCTGCTGGATGGTACAGAAGATAGACAATCTGCTCAAGATCACTTGACCTTGATCATGACTGCCTGGTGGTACCCTTAGATTCTGGTTCCTTTCCCCATCCTATGTGCCTGTCTGCAAAACCTGTTATAGTACTCACTGTCTTCTTTCTGTTGGGGTTGGGGCTGGCTAGGGCTGCCACCAGGACTTCCACTCTGATCTTACAAAGGGAAAATTATGACAGTCTGAGGACAGCCATTGATTTAAAAAAAGAAAAAATAGAAATTTCCATCAGTCACCTTCAAGAATCACTGACTCCATTATCAGAAGTAGCACTGCAGGACAGGAGGGCTATGTGCTGCCTTAGCTGAGTGGTGTTGTTTTTATATAGACCATTCCAGGATTGTTAAAGAGTCAGCGGCCAAGGTGAGGAAAGAGCTAGCCGTGCAAAAAAAGAGAACAGAATCAGGGCTGGTTGGTATCTTGGCTTAACTCCTCCCTTTGGTTAACCACTTAAATATCCACCCTGTTTAGACTGCTTGGTTGCCACAGTACAGCTAATGATCTTAAAGCAGAGATACAAAGAAATATATACAGAAGACCAGGAGTATGAGCAATCAGAATACCAGCAATTGCTTCAGGATTGAAGCATGAACAAATAAAAGGAGGAGGGAATGAAAGGGTCAGCTCAGGAACTTTGGAAAGATCATGGAACACTTGGCCTCCCCGAAGGGAGAGGCTAATTAACATTCCTCAGACCACAAGTGGGGGTTGGGGGAACCGACCTGTAGGTAGGGACACATTGCAAAGGACAGACCATTGGCCACTTACTTCATTCCCTAGAGACCAATTAGTTTAAAAGTCACACTCTTCTGTCAATCACATTGTGCCTAATGGCAGCTACCCTGACAACTGCATAAAGGCAGCTGTGTAGGCTGTGCGGTCGTTCTCTCCCCATGTGCAGGGTGACCCCACCATGCTGGATTAAATAAAATTCCTTTTGGTTTTTGCATTGATTCACTCAGAGGGTCTCCTGTAAGTTAAGACTCACCAAGTCTTACATTGGCCAGCTTATTTAATAGGCCAGACAGAACTATGCAGTGAGATACCGTTTATCAGAGACCAAACCCTAGAAAACCAGAGTTTCAACAGCCCTCACCTTGAAAGTTCACCGACCTTGCATTTTACAGCAACCCCGCCCCACACACACATAAGGCTGATCAACCGGTTCTTTACCTGGCCGAACACCTGGGATGATCTGGGCAAAACCAGCATTCCAGAAACTCTGCTGGAAGCCACTGTCAGCTTCTGTCCAGGATGACTTTTCCTCCTTCCCTGCTTTTAGGATCCCCCTCAGCCCCTCCCTACTTCCTCTTACTGGAAGTGTTCAAAACCAGGTGTTTTGCATTTCATTAAACACAGAACCCCCATTTGCTTGGTTTACTTGGCCTCGCCCGTTCTGTCTTTCAGGCTTAGGTTCTCCTCGGCTCCGAATTACTTGGTCCGTCCTGTCGGGACAAGTAGCGCCCTATGTGGTGCTCAAGGTACGGATCTTCGTCGGACAGAAATCCCAAAAGGAGAAGGCTGCCACAGCAAAAAAGTTATTGGGAACAGCACTCTCACAACTCATGGGAGAAAGTTTCCTTGGGTAAGTTTTCATTTCCGTCCCATAAAAAATGGACTATTCTCTAAAGACGCGGTCTTCATTAGAGACCTGAAAGCTTCTCTCAGGGAAAGGGGAGTTGAGTTAAAAAGAAAGATTTGATAAAAAATTTTTTTAGATCATAGATGGTTCATCATAGATGGACCAGAGATTCACTATAAAATAAGTGGCAAAAAGTGGATCGAGAACTAAATGGAAAAATTGACCAGGCAGGACCCTGAAGCTGTTCCTGCCACCGCTTTTTCTTACTGGGGGCTCATTCGTGATGTAATAGAGAGTGCAAATGAGGACCCTGATGGGCAGCTTCAGTGACCCCTCTTTCCCCTAAAAAGAATTCTTCAAAACCTTCCTCAGTTCGTTATAGACAGGTCTGAGTCCCCGCCATCCACTCCTGTGACTTCTCTTTATCCTCTGCTCCCAAGGGATCCATCCCCCTCTGATATGCCATTAATTAATCCAGTCTTTAAGAGACCCCATGATAAGGAGCCTTTGGGTCTCGAGAATACAGCCACCATGGAGGAGGAGGCAGCTCTTTACCATAATTCCAACCGACTGCCGCTCGCTCCAGCCCCTCTAGGTGGCACGCCACCCTATACCTGCGTGATAGGCATGCAGCACGCCTCTCAGCCAGGTTCCTCAGACTTTAATTGGGTCCAGGCAATCGCCAGAGATCATCCTATACTCAGCCTTAAAATAAATGGTAAAAGCTTTGAGGACATCTTAGACTCAGGCGATGATTCTACGGTGATCTTGCAAAGTGCTTGGCTCCCCCACTTGGCCTTTGCAAGTCTCTCTGACCCATCTGCAGGGGATTGGACAATCAAAAAATACTCTCCAGAGCTCACAGTTGCTGACTTGGGAGGACAGTGAGGGAAATACTGGCTCTACTCAGCCCTTCGTCGTCCCTGGTCTTCCTGTTAACCTCTGGGAAAGAGACATTCTCTCTCAAATGAAAGTCCTTATGTGTAGTCCCAATGAGGTTATTGCTCAACAGATGCTCTCCCAGGGCTATCTCCCTGGACAGGGACTAGGCAAATATGGACAGGGGAGACCCCTGCCGGTAGCTACCGCTCCCAAGATGGATCGCGCAGGCCTAGGTTACAATACCCATTTTTCATAAGGGCCATTGCTCCCCCTGCATGCCAGGAGGATAAGATCTCTCCCTGCTAAAAAATTGTCCGCAGCCATGGAGTTAGTGCAGGAACAGCTGGCCCAAGCTGAGCTCTCTGAGGGAGAAAATGTTCTTTGGAAGTCAGAGACTGCTGCTGAGGCGGCCGGAGAAAAACAGCTCACGGGCAGCATGTAAGACCTGGACTGCAAAGAAATTCCTGGGCTCTCCCCTCCCACCCCCCTCCTCTCTCCACAGGTGTGTGTGTTCACCTAGGCACCCCCCTGCCCCCTTGTTAAATCTTAAACAAGAGAAAAAGCAGGTTTCAGAAAAGCAGTTTTTCCATGTGTAGAATGTGGTATCAAAAAAAGAAAAAAAAATGGTTGGAAGCTATTTCAAAACTCTCCTGGTGAGGACAGGAAAACGGGAGATGTCCTGTTTTCTCTTTGAAACCTACTGGAGATCTCCTTAGTTCAGGTTAAGATATTTGGATCTTTGGGACATCAAGTTCCCTCATTGTCTGTTGTTTGTCCTTGGTGCACCAAAACTTGTTCATATGTGTGTCAATTTGTGTTGTCCATTATTTTGTTTGGCTGAATGATTGGTTGTTTTTATGTTTTATGTTAAAAAGAAAAAATAATGGTAAAAAAGTTTTATCTGCCGGCAGTCCTGCCATTCTGCGATTTACACAGAGGAAGCTAATTCAAGGTGCCTCTCTTTCTTAAATAAGAGTCAAAACACAGCTGGAAGAAAAAAAAAGCCGCTTTAGAGAAGGAAGCCTCAAGTTTTGGGAAACTTTGGTTTAACTTATGAAATTCGTGTAATTGCTTTACTCTTGTTTTTAATTGGTCTTAATGGTATAAGGTTTACATATCTTGACTATAGAGTTATAAATTAATTAGTTATGATTTAAAAGGTGTAATGTTATTAAGAAAAGGTTTGTTTAAAACTGGTGATTCAGTGTCGGAGCCATCTTAACTAGCTACACGTGGCATGACATAACCCAGGAAACACAGGCCTCTAAGATGCTTCTAAATTGGATTGGTGTTTTGTGCGAATCTTGGCCTGGAGATTGGACTTATAAGATATATGATTTAAAATAATGTCTCTTTAATAAGTCACACTGTCATACACTTGAACATAAGAACAAGCAGACAAACCTTGTGCTGTAAAGATAATGTGTTTGCCATTGACTTTAAAGAAAATAGATAGTTTAAAATTGGGATTTGCTTCCAAAGTTGCAGTTGTGCTCTAATATTGCAAGGAAAAATTGAGTTACAATAAAAATTGCCAGTGTGTCATTGGCTGCAGTTTTCAGTTTGCAGCCTGGTTAAAGGCTCATGATTCTTAACATATTTTGTAATTAAGATAATTTTAAGAGTGATACAGCTGTGGCCATTATAGGCCTATTGCCACTTTTCCACAAGTTTATAGGCTACAATGGTAGGAGCAAAATTTAACCCTCCAAGATTAAAAGGGAGATCTCAGTGGAAATTTATTTGATATCAAACAGGCTCCTTTGACTACTAAGAAACAAGTAGGATATTTCCAGGAATCCTGGAATTAGAGGTTCCTTTTGTTAGTCAATCCTCAAAATGTCCTTGCAGGACAGGACAGGCAGGTTAGGGTCTGGTCTTAGATAAAAAGCTCAGATTAGAAGTTAGTTAAGTTTGAGGAACCTCATATAACATCCTTGCCAAGGACTCAAGGTGGGTCCTTGGGCAACAAAAAAAAAAAAAAATTTACATTTGAGTGAAAGCTAGTGAGGAAGCTTGTGTTTTTGCCTTGCAGGCCTCAACTAGGGAGTGCTTGGCTAAAAGAACATTCTAGAAATACTTATCCAAGTGTGGTTTAAAATGCAGTTCAAATCTATGAAAGGTCAATAAGGCTATGAAATTTGGCCTGTCTACTCCATACAAAATTATTATAGATGTAGAGGGTTGTTTTTTGCTTTACATTCTGATAATTATAAAATCATTTGCTTCTCACTTTAAAGAAGCAATAAAGCAATTTCATTAGAAGGTTTTTTTCTCAAGGAATGGCTAATAGCCTTACCTTAAGTGAGAAAAGATGTTTTGTCTCTGTTTCAATACAAGAAGCTAGGATCTTAAATTCTTCAGTGTATAATGTTCATGGAATGCTGTTACAGGCCTTTCTCCTAACTATGGACTTTTAGAATTTTTACATAAATGATTTTTAAAGGTTGTTAGGATATATTAATTGGCTTTATCTTATATTAACCTCATCTTAAGCTTGCCCATGGAAGACCTAAACCTCTGTTTTCAAAGTAAGAAAACGTTTGTTCCTCGTTTCAAACAGCAACCAAATTGGTTATTACAAAACATTGATGGTTGATCTATTACATGGCAAGCCTTTTTTAGGTGAAATTAATAATTGTTATCTAAAAGATAAATTGTTAAAAATATGCCTCTATACATATTTTATATTGTTATAGATTTATACATGCATCCTATAAAAATGCATCTACTATGGGAGTAAAGCTCATATAATTAGATCACATGTTTATTCTTTTGAGTATCCCCTTGCTTCAGCACAGATAATTGAATTGGGTACTGTAGCTGTTCTTTTTAAAATGTTAAAAATCAAACTTTTGATTTATATATTAATAAATATATATATATATATAACTTATAGCTTACAATTGCTTGAAATTGTTTCTTTTTAATGCTACTAATTCTTAACTTTTACAATTATTTATACAAATGCAATTAAAAAATTAATCAAAATATACATATGACTATTGACAGCTTTTCAAGCTTTCTAGTTATAACTGTTTTTACATATATTTTTTATACTGAATGTTCCAAATCAGATTAAGACAAATATTACCACTGCTTATTATAGTCAGTCATTTGAGATGTTTTATTAACAACATTAGTCATATTACTGAGATTCCTCATAATTCGCAGAGGCAAGATATTATGGAACAGGCCCATAGAACTTTACAACAATATTTTTATAATAAAAGAAGGGAGAATCACATCTCTATATGCTCCCAAAATTTAAAAATTTTAATGCCAGGGAACTCTGAGTATAGAGAAGAGGGCATGTTTGTGTTCTTTCTACAAGATGCTGAAGGAACATGCTAGCTTCCAGAGTATGCTGATGCTGAGACTTCTCCCTGGCTTTCCACCTTGCTCCCCAGCCCTTTGGGGCTCCTCGTGGGTCTTTTGTTGCTTTTGTCATTTGGCCCCTGGGCTTTTAACAGATTAACCAGTTTCGTTAAATCACAGATCGATTCTGCCTTAAACAGACCAGTTGCAGTTCACTACCATTGGCCTGACATCCGAGGCTCAGCAAAAGACCTCTCTTCCACCAACTCGGAGGCAACAACCATCAGCCTTCAGTTCTCCACCCTTGCTGCAGGCACAGAGCTTTCTTGGTTCTGTAGGCTGTGGAAATGTCACTGACCTCCCGCTCCTAATAGTGTCTGAGGGCCTTAAGCTGTGGAAAAGCCAATGATGGGAAATATTGTGGTGCCACAAGCCAGATGCATACCGCCTATTGGCTGCAGGGTGACTCCATGACGGGATTATTGTGAGTCTGCTACCTGGATGCCCATCACAACCACCAAGGGCCTGATGAAGCCATTGGAGTGGGATGTGATGCCAGGAATGGGTACAACATACATAGCCTAAGGCAGAGGTCCTTGCCCTACTAGGATCTAAAAAGGCCTAGTTGCTGCGGTGCTGGAGGTGGGGGCAAAACCACATAGCCTAAAACAGGCTCTCCACCGACCCTCTTTTCAGAGCCACCCCCCAACTTAAGAAAGAAAAAAGGGGGATATGTCAGAGACCAAACATTAGAAAACCAGAGTTTCAACAGCCCTCACCTTGAAAGTTCACCAACCTTGCATTTTACAGCAAACCCCGCCCCCCTTCACACAAGGCTGATCAACTGGTTCTTTACCTGGCCGAACACCTGGGATGATCTGGGCAAAACCAGCATTCCAGAAACTCTGCTGGAAACCACAGTCAGCTTCTGTCCAGGATGACCTTTCCTCCTTCCCTGCTTTTAGGATCCCCCTCAGCCCCTCCCTACTTCCTCTTACCGGAGGTGTTCAAAACCAGGTGTTTTGCATTTTATTAAACACAGAACCCCCATTTGCTTGATTTGCTTGGCCTCGCTCCTCTTTCTCACCCGTTCTGTCTTTCAGGCTTAGGTTCTCCTCGGCTCCCGAATTACTAGGTCCCGCTGGTCGGGACAACCGTTAAAAATAAAATAAAATAAGATACAAAATAAAATAGTTTTGAATTTACTGTTGTTAAATAAATTTTGATATTATAGAAAGTCATGGGCTGGAGAGATGGCTCATCGGTTAAGAGCACTGATTGCTCTTCCAGAGGTCCTGAGTTCAAATCCCAGCAACCACATTTTGCCTCACAACCATCCATAATGAGATCTGATGCCCTCTTCAGGTGTGTCTGAAGACAGCTACAGTGTACTTACATATAATAAATAAATACATCTTTGAAAAGAAAAAGAAAAAAAAAGGAATAGTATGCTGTGCCTAGTCTATACTCAGACTTAGAGGCAGAGTCATGAAGATTTCTGTGAGTTCAAGGACAACCTGGTCTACATAGTAAATTCCAGAACAGAAAGAACTATAGAGAGAGACTCCATCTCAAAAAGCCAACACAAATAAGTGAAAACATATATTTTATTTTTAGATGAAAATTTAATTTGATAATCAAAAAACACTAAATAATTTAACAAGGGCTGCAATTACAGCTTACTAAAAATCCATTTCTTCTCTGGCACCTCTGATTCCTCTATTATTGAGGCAGGCACCTTCTTCAATCTCTCTGATGGTATACCTAAAACGCAACAAGAAATACAGATACTCATAATATGGATAGCAACATTTATCATCCATTATAATCTTAGCACAGCTACTCCACCTTTTCATATGGATAAGCAAAAATCAAAAGTCCTTCACCAGGCTACCCTGCCTCAGCATTGATGTCTTCATCTCCTGAGGAGTTTGCCTGATAACCACACATGTGTCACTCACTGCCAGGCTTAACTGTGCATCATCCAGGTATACAACCTGCGCTTGCTACAACATCCATAAAACCACTGCCATCTCGGGCTTTGCTGAATACAATTTCAGCTTTCCAGACTTAATGCATGAGCCTTTTCAAATAACTTATTGTAAATGAGTACGTTGAATTCCTTTGATTGATGAGAGTGATTGGGGCCCCTATACTATACCTTTCCAGTGAGTGGGTGAACCTCAGACTATCCCACTGAAACAGACATTCTGGCGCATGACTGTAATCCAAACCCTTGAGAAGCAGTTGAAGGTGGAGTTCCCAGGTCCAGGCCAACCTGGACTACAGAGAAAATTCAATGTCAGTCATGGCTGCACAGAGAAACCTGACTCAAAAAAAATTTTTAAAAACCCTAAAAACAAACAAATAAAACCCACACTGAAATCCTCCACTGAAATGTTTCCCATCCAAGCAGGAGCTCTTGCCCTATGATGGTGAGACTTTAGAGGAGCTTCCCAGGGGCCCTGCAGCCTGTGCATGTGAGCAAGTGCAGCTGAGCAGAGTGGGTTGATGAGACTCACAGCTGCTCTGAGCAGTGATTGGGGGGGGGGGCATTAGAACCCCAAGTGTCCATATGCAGTCCTTTCTACATTCTACATAGCATGGTTATAGCAAGGACTCACTTTAATTGGTAAAGCAGTGGACAAGAGCTAGTCCAGAGGACACCACAACACTAAGGATTTAAGTGAAATCACAGCAAGGAAAGGGTTTCTACAATTACAGCTAATAAATAGAAGGGCAGCAATTATTTCTGAGGATATTTAGAGCCTGAAGAAGGAAAAGGGTTATATCTGAGAGGATATAGGAGCTATACGTCCAGAGGAAAGGTTTATTATTCCTCTTTTCCAGTACACTTGACTTCACACTGTCAGCCTTTCATGTCTCATATCCACAATTGACAAACATCACCAAACAGGAACACAGTAGAAGGACAAGCAGTCTGAAACATATAAACTGTTACATCCAGTGCTGTCTGTCCACTTCCAACAGTGTCCACTTCCAAAGGTGCTCTGCTGACTCTTTGCAGGCTGATCCAGTGGTCAGAAGCCCTGCCAGATCTCTTCAAGAAAGTCTGTCATCAAACACAGAAAGCAAATACATGTGTCTATCAGTTACAGATGACCCCTAAGTCTCTCTGCTCTAAGGCCTTCTCCAGGTAGGGCAGCAGGGTGTAACTCAGGAGCACAGGCTCTGGAGCCTGACTACCCTCAGTTCTCAGTGGATCTATTTGATGTCTATATCCTTACAGTATCAGTACTTAAAGGACAAAGCCATCTGTGACTAGGAGACTTATATCTGTCTCTCTTGTATACTATCAGTGGTGCTCACTTGTATACAATGTATCAACCAAGGCGGGGGAGGGGGAAATAATGCTAAAGGGCTAAATAATCAAAGACATAAATAAAAGCCTTTAACAATATTGTATTCCCAATTAAGGTAATATAGATTAGGTTTTGTTTATCATTAATTAGTTGCTCTGTTGCAAAAGACATTGCATAACAGGTATTCTGGGTAACAGCTATATTTCAAATGTCATAGATTAACCAAAATGTTTAGCCTTAAATGACCTCAAATTCTTTGAGTCTGCAGTTATCAAACAAGAAACTCTGTAATTTGAGTTATTCAAGCATTCATCTAGTAATTTTACCATTGTTACTTTCACTTCAAATAAAATAATAAGCCTGAAAAGCCCATATAAAATTTAAAAAATAAAATCAACCCAGGTTGCCTACTGGCTTAGGGCTGCTTGCCTCTGTTCAGATTTTGATGCACACCTAACAGTCACTAGACGGGACCAGCATCTCCAGTTGGTTCTTATGGTTAAAAATATAACTTAAAAAGACCAATATAGGTTCGATATCATAAGATATAATCTGGACAGTGTTTTGGACAGAGTAAGATAATATAAATCTATGTTGTTCTAGACTAAAAAACAATAAGGTTCAGAAAAAAAGAAGAATGACCTAGGATAAAATAAAAATGCAGCCGGGCGTGGTGACTCATGCCTGTAATCCCAGCACTTGGGAGGCAGAGGCAGGAGGATTTCTGAGTTCAAGGCCAGCCTGGTCTACAGAGTGAGTTCCAGGACAGCCAGGACTACACAGAGAAATCCTGACTCAAAAAACCAAATAAATAAATAAATAAATAAATAAATAAATAAATAAATAAATAAATATGCATATGAAAGAAGCTAGAGAGTTAGGGCCACACGTGTAAGCAACAAAATACTCAGGTATTTCCTTTTTGGGAAAGCACTCAGGCCCTACTAAAGTCAGTCACTGTGACTGACAAGCTTCCCATCCACTCCATGGGTTATTTCCTCTTTATTAATTTTATCCAAGAAAAACAACTTTTACTGCCAGGCATTGCCAAAATGTCCCATGAAATGTTTTGTAGGCAGCCTTAGGTGTCTACAGCTATGCATGTGATCTCCTCACATGAACTGCTGATAACTGTCTTCAAGGTCCTTAGAGAGCTAAGGGTCTAAATAAGAGTGTCTAAAAAAAATCTACAAACAAAGCAGTAGAAAGATAATAAATAAACAAACAACTATAAAAATGGAATAAAAATTTGAAAAATGCTGGTCCACCAATAAGGAGCTTTAGAGCAAAGACCACATCTTAAGGTATCTTGAAGCAAAGACTCTGGTTTCTGTAATGTCCAGAAGCCTGACCCTGACTATACAAAGCTATGTATAAGTAAAAGCCCAGATACTTTGGAATGAAGATGCTGATTGTTAATAGCAAATTGTCCTAAAGTTAGAGACTGGCACTTACTCCTAGATATAGAAGGGCATCAATAGATGCTGTGTTTCCTGTCAGATTCTTCTATTGGACCTATATCACTCAGTCTGAAACCCCTACTATAAGTTAGGTTCAAAGTTTTTAAGAACTAATGTCAACATAGAAATGTTGATCAATCTAAAACTAAGTTTAAATCTTAGTCTTATAAAAACTATTCGCTTCTTATGAAAAAATAATCAAGACATACAAATTAATAGTCATCTTATGAATGATTAAATGTTTTGGTATACTTGGATAAATACTTGCAATTATTCTAAATACAAATATAATTCATTTACAGAGATAAGCTTTATTCAGCCTTCTATATATGTTTGCAAGGTTAAATGTAAAGCAAGTAACACAAAACAAATGAAATGTTTTTAAAATCAAATGTACTAATTAGATGGCCCTAAAAACTTTTCAGAGATCTACTAAACATGGCATTTAAGATACCAACTCCTAACAGCAGCCTAAAGACTCCTTTAAAGAGATGAGTCTTTAAAGGACTCATCTGGATCATTGGTAATGCTAAACACTGAAGAGACTGCCTCATGCCTCATGCACTGGAGAACCCACTGAGACTATGGACAAGCAGGATCCTGAAGAACTGACTGCCCCTCTTTCCCTTGCAATGTGGGTCAGCCCCTCAAGTTTCTCTCCTTCACCCACAGGAATCTTCAGAGTACAGCAGCAGAATGTCCATGCACTGCTGTGTGGCAGTCAAAGACTTAATGCTGTCCTGTGTGATCACTGTAGACAGAAGAAACTCCTTCTATTTATATTACCAAGATTGCAGAGAAGTCTAGGGTAACTGTCCAGGTAGCAGTTAAGTCACTGTCATTGTATTAATACATAGGCCATTTGGTTTATACATTCTGTTCAAATTTATCTTTCTCAGATCTCTGGTGGTGTTGATAGTTAACTGTAGTTTTATCTGTTTAATGCACTTCATTTATGAAAATCAGGCCTTGTTTTGCTAGAGCTCCTTGGTGTCCCAGTAAGAAAGGCAAACTCATAGACAAGTTTGCTTAGCTGACAGGCCTCATATTAAAAAGGCAAACAGATTTCAATATAACTTTTTACTATTACTTTGTTTAGAAAATACTTTATTTGCAATGACATAGAAAAAATTGAGGTTTATACAAGTCATAAGGGTCCTTTTTTTGCCTTATTTACATTCCGAATGTTTTCCCCTTTCCTAGTTACCCCTCCAAAACCCACCATCCCATTCCCCCTCCCCCGGCTTATCCCCCCCCTTTCCTGACTGGCATTCCCCTACTCTGGGGCATCAATTCTTCACAGGACCAATGGCCTCTCCTCTCATTGATGTCTGAAATGGCCATCCTCTGCTACATATATAGCTGGGGCCATGGGTCCCTCCAGGTGTACTCTTTGGTTGTTGGCTTAGTTCCTGGGAGCTCTGGGGGTACTGGTTGGTACATACTATTGTTCCTCCTGCAGGGCTGCAAACCTCTTCAGCTCCTTGGATCCTTTCTCTAGCTGCTCCATTGGGGACCCTATGCTCAGTCTATTAGTTGGCTGTGAGCCATGAGTATCTTGATCCACCTTCCAAGAAGGATCAAAGTTTCCACATTTTGGTCTTGCTTCTTCTTGAGCTTCATGTGGTCTGTGAGTTTTATCTTGGGTATTCCGAGCTTGTGGGCTAATATCCACTTATCAGTGAGTGTATACCATGTGTGTTCTTTTGTGATTGGGTTACCTCACTCAAGATGATATTTTCTAGCTCCATCTATTTGCCAAAGAATTTCATGAATTCATTGTTTTTAATTCAATTAAACAATTTTTAATTAAACAGCTCTTTGACACAGCTCCTGAGGAAAGCTGAGAGGATTGCTGCAATTGCCATCCTTCTGTCTCTCACTTTAGGTTTTAGCCTCTTCATATTGCGTTCATGGGGCTTCCTGAATTATGGTTCATTTTATGTCTTTCCTGAGAAAATTATGTCTGACTCTTTTTAGGAAAGTCCTAAGCTCACTATCTCTTCTGCTTTTAAGGAACTAACTTTATCTTGCCCTATTTGGAAGTCTTCCTTATGCCTTAGACATTATAATAAACAGGTACTACACTATGAATTTAACAGTGAGGCCATAACTCCAGGAATGTTCTTGGGGTATCCATCCCTAAGCAAACTCAAACAATATAATTGAAAGAGGGTAAACTTAGAGATAATTGACACACTCCAACTAGTCAGTAGAACAGATCACAGTTTAATCTATTGTAACCTGCTGACTTCTGCCCATTTGGCTGAGGCCTGGCTGCTAGGTTGTGCCAGGACTGCTGCTATCCAGAAGCTACAGATCTGGACTGCTGGTATGTATGTGAAGTGTTTGCAAGTGGATTGAGCTGCCACTCCTGACTCCTGTATATTGAACTGCTGATTTCCTGACAACAGAGATGAGATTTGCTCCAAAGAACAATTTCTAAACACCACCATCCTTGCATCCTAATAACCTGTAGAAACCTGATGCCCCAAGGAAAGGGAATGACCAAGATGGGGTGGGGTAGGGATGGGTGGAGCATGGGGGTTTAGGGTGGGGGAGCACTCCTCAGAAGCAAAGGGAAGAGGTATGGGGGTGAAGAGCTCTGGGAGGGGGATCAGGAGGGGACAGCATTTGGAATGTAAATAAATAAAATAATTAAGAAAAAAGAAAAATTTGAGGTTACTAATACTGATATTATTTAGTTTATGTTTAAGGTATGAGCACCAGCTCATACCTGAATGCCTATTTAATGCAGAACCATTCATTTTTATTTAATTTTTATTGGTTATTTCATTTATTTACATTTCAAATATAATCCACCATCTCAGTTTCCCCTCCAAAAACCCTCTATCCCACCTCCCCTAACTCTTACTTCTATGAGGGAATTCCCCCACCCACCCATCCACTCCCATCTCACATCCCTAGCATTCCCCAATTCTGGGGCACCAAGCCTTCACAGGACCAAGGGCCTCCACTCCCACTGTTGCCAGGTAAGGTGATCCTCTGCTACATATGCAGATGGAGCCATAACTCCCTCCATGTGTATTCTTTGGTTGTTTTTTGGTCCCTGGAAGCTCTGGAGGGTCTGGTTTGTTGATACTGTTGTTCTTCCCATGGGGTTGAAACCCCATCAGTTTCTTTAGTCCTTCCCCTAACTCCTCCATTAGGGAACCCATGCTCATTCCAATGTTTGGTTGCAAGCATCCACTTCTGTATTTGCCAGGCTCTGGCAGAGCCTCTCAGGAGACAAATGTATCAGACTCTTGTCAGCAAGCACTTCTTGGCATCAGCAATAGTGACTGGTTTTGTTGGCTGCATATGGGATGGATCCCCAGGTGGGGCAGTCTCTGCTCCACTATTTGTCCCTCTCTATATTTCCTTTAGACAGGAGCAATTCTGAGTTAAAATTTTGCTAAGAATGGGTGACCCCATTCTTCAACCAGGAGCCATGCTTAACCTCTGGATATGGTCTCTACAGGTCTCCATCCCCTTTGTTGGGTTTCAGCTAATGTCCTTGCTGTTGGGTCCTGGTAGCCTCTTGCTTTCCTGGCATCTGGGACTTTCTGTTGACTAGCCCCAGCTCCCCATCCCCCATTACTGCATACCTTGCTTCAATTTCCTGACTCTCTGCATATTTCCTGCCCCCACCCTGTCTGAAGTGAACATATGAACAGTCCTCAACAAGAGTTGTCATCTTTGATGTCACCACACATTATGCACTGATTATGATAATGCTTTTAGTAGATTGCTAATGAGGCAGCAACAGTAGAAAACCTGTTATGTGTTCCTCATGATTGCTATGACATAGCCAGGACCCAAAACTAGAAGCACTATGAGGTGTAGCTACTGGATTTGCTACAAATCCACTTCCTAGGTATGTAGTCCCTGCTGCTGCTGATTCTGTCACTCAGGAAGCCATATTTTTCATCTCCTTGGATGGGAACTCTAAAACAAAAACAAAAAAAAGAAAGAAAAGAAAAAGAATTTTCACCCGAAGAACTTTGGATGGCTGAGAAGCATCTTAAAAAATGTTCAACATCATTAGTCATTAGGGAAATGCAAATCAAAACAACCCTGAGATTTCACCTCACACCAGTCAGAATGGCTAAGATTAAAAACTCAGGAGACAGCAGGTATTGGCGAAGATGTGGAGAAAGAGGAACACTCTTCCACTGCTGGTGGGGTTGCAAATTGATACAACCACTCTAGAAATCAGTCTGGCAGTTCCTCAGAAAACTAGGCACATCACATCCAGAGGATCCTGCTATACCACTCCTGGGCATATACCCAGAGGACTCCCCAGCATGTAATGATATGTGTTCTACTATGTTCATTGCAGCCCTATTTATAATAGTCAGAAGCTGGAAAGAACCCAGATGTCCCTCAACGGAGGAATGGATACAAAAAATGTGGTATATATACACAATGGAGTACTGTTCAGCCATTAGAAACAATGAATTCATGAAATTCTTAGACAAATGGATGGAATTGGAGAACATCATACTAAATGAGGTAACCCAGTCTCAAAAGATCAATCACGGTATGTACTCACTAATAAGTGGATATTAGCCTAGAAAATTGGAATACGCAAAACATAATCCACACATCAAATGATGTCCAAGAAGAATGGAGGAGTGGCCCCTGGTTATGGAAAGACTCAGGGTAGCAGTATAGAGGAATTCCAGAACAGGGAAATGGGAAGGGGTTGATGGGGGAATAAGGGGAGGGAAGAGGGCTTATGGGACTTTCAGGGAGTGGGAAGCCAGAAAAGGGGAAATCATTTGAAATGTAAATAAAAAATATATCGAATAAAAAAATAAAAGTTTTTCTTATACCTACAAAAAAAAAGAAAAAGAAAAAAAGAAAAAAGAAGAAAGAAAAAGAAAGAAGAAAAAAGAAAAAAGTTTTCTGCAGAGTTTGCCATTGCATTCACTCCTGCAATCATATCTCACTCATCCTCTACTTATTTTTTATATGAATCAGAAGCAGAGTTCATGGGAATCCCATGCACTAGTTTTGTACCTAGGGAATTTTACATGCTTAGGGTTTGATTGGATAACCACATCTCTGTCACTCATCCCTGTTGAACCCCATACTGTGTGTATAGTGCTTGCTGCCATATACAAATGAACTGCAGCACTGTTTAGCATCATAAGGATAGCCTGATTTTCAATGCTCTCTTGAAGTATTTTCACATTTGTATAAAAGGGTGAGAAAATACATCACTTATTAAATTGCTAGAAGCTCTTTGACGATGAAGGCAACTGATTATGTGTTTTACTGTTCCAGGGAAATGGGTCTGTTCAAAAGTGCTGTGCTCACATTCAAAAGCTGTCCCCAGTGATCATGGATGGCAGGACTTTAGGGGAGACTCTCAATGCCCCTGGGGTCTCTGCTTCAGTGAACAGGTACAACCATGCAGACAGAGGATTGATAATTCTTAGGCTTGTAGTTCTGAAGTACCTTCCTATGATTTTAGAGCCCTTGGCCATCAGCAGTTCTGTCTACATCACGCAGGGGCAGTTATCACCAAGGAAAGATTTTCAAGTGGTGATAACAGACAACATCTACCCAGATGCTACCATCATGCTAAATATTTGGAGGGAAATAAAACTATGAAAAGGCTTTGAAGATGATGGCTAGTAGACTGGAGAGTATCCAATTGATTTACATTTTTCAGGATGTGGAGTTTGCTGGAAATTTTTTGTTGCATGAGGCACACAACCTATGCCCAGGGCACACCTCCAGCCCAAGAGTTTATTTTCTTCCATACCAGTGCAGTTGGCTTCACGTGACAGCCATTCAACCCACATAGCCACAACTCACACACATCACAGCATACAATCACAGTAGAAGGGAAAATATTGTGAAAACATACAAGTTGTTATACTCAGTGTTGTCTGTCCACTTCCAAGGGTGCTTTGATGACTCTCTGTGCAGGCCGATCCAGTAGTCAAATGTCCCCTTGTGTCTCCCTAGGAAATACTGTGATAAAACACAAAAAGCCAAGAGTACATGTGTGTCTTTGTATCAGATGATCCTGGAGTCTCTGCACTCCAGCGCTACCTCTACAGATAACAGGAGGGTGTAACCAAGTGTCACAGAATTTGGAGTTGTATTAGTCTCCAGATCTCATGGATCCACTTGGCATCTGTCACTCTAAAGTACCTCATTTGAATTAAAGTATCAAATGTAATGATGCATTCCTCTCTTGCCAAGATAGTTATGGGTTAACCTCTCATTGCAGTTATTAAGAGTTGTCACCTGCAGTATGCAACATGTGCCATATTACAGGAGAATGCAGTAAAATGGCGTATCTGACCTTCTAGCTAACTATGAGCATGATGTGAGAGAATATTTCTTGAATGTCTCAGGGCACCAGTCAGAAGTCAAGCATCAGCAAATGGCATACATTCACATGTCCCACATGTCTCCATGTGCTTGGGATGGGAACCTTCCTCATGCCTTATCTGTAACTTCTCTATCTCAAGGTAATATAATTTTCAAAAGACAAACCAATCCCTTATTGTTTCTTACCAGCTCCTCCAGGTTGTCAAATCGAGCAAGTTGGGCCCCTTGTGCCATGCAAAAGGTCTGGCTGAATGTCCAGTTTCTTGAGTATTCAGAAAAATGAAAACATTTCTTTCCAAATCCAATCCAGTTTTTTTGGCAAACAGCATAGGCATTTTTGATTGAAATCTCTTCTGTCTTTCTTACTGAAATTTAGACAATACAGTGAATTATAACACACATGCTTTGACTCTTTTTGGAATACCCTCCTGAGCTCAGCTGTGAGCTGTGAATTTGACTGTAGCTTTCCTAAGTGATCTGTAGGAATCCTCTCCTCAGTGTGATGGGCCTGTGTCGCACTCCCTCTCAGATGCTCACTGTCAGTAGGGCTCCCAGGAAGTGCATTTCTATAATAGCATCACTATCTGAGCTTTGGGTGACTATTTACTACAATAGGGATTACTAGAGCAATATGCACTCTGCAGGGGCACCCCTTGACAGCCAGCCTAATAATGGAGACAGAAGTGAGAACTATTGGGTAAGTTGTGTATACAGTGTGGACATATTGCACTAAAGGATGATTCACAAAATTAAGAGGACAGCACAAGATTTTATTAAACTAATTTGAACAGTGTGGTACTAAAATCCTATACATTATGATTCCAGAAACTGCATTTCATACATTCAAAGTACAGTTGAGCCTGGTAACTAAACTCATGGGTCATGGAGGAGGCATTGCATCTTCCTGGTCAGATTTACTCTTCTCTGTCCACACCCTTCCTTGAGTGTCCTCCTTAGAGTTTTTCTCTCCTGGTTCTCTGCCTTGGACAGTTCCCCCAAGTGGACCTATGTCTCATTCATCTCTGTTTCGAGACTGCTGAATGTCATCTTCCCAGGGATGCTGAGCCTGGCCTCCTGTGTACGCCACAGCCTGAGAGTTCCTTCACAGAATCTTCCTGCTGGAACCTAAGTTTCCAGATAACAGGAACTTCCTGTGTGCTTTCTCTAGAGCCCTTCCCATAGTGCCTGTTGCACAGTGGTCAGTAAGTATAACTGACAATGTTAATGTGGACAGAATGCCACAGAATTTGTACAATAAGTCACTTGCCTGTGAAAACAACAGAAAGGACAGCTACAGCTACAGTGAGGACCACGATCACTCCATAGCAAAAGTAAAGCCTAGCGGAACTCTTGGGGAAGATAATTCTGAGACATTTTCCTTGGAGCATTTTACCTGAAAAGCATAAATATGAGAGTATCAATCTCAAGAAACATTTAAGAACTATCTATAGCTTTGACTTGTATTCATCCACTCAAACCCCTTCACAAAAGGCCCTGGTCTATAAATGATGTCCATCACACACAGAAGACTAGAGGAAAGGAAAACATGGTGTCTTCCAGTCTTTGAACTAAGGGCCAATGAAGATACAAGAAAGAGAAAAAGTGAAGATCAGGTTGAAAACAAACAACAAGCAAAGCTATCCATAGACTTCGTTCCATAAGAATAGACTGGTTAGGACTGAGGACAACACTGAGTACAGAGGATGGGGTCAGACAGGGATCAGCAGGAGGCTGCAGAGATGGCTGAGGGGTTAAGATCATTTGTTGCTCTTCTAGAGGACCCCTGTTGTGTTCCCAATCCCAGCTCCTCAAGGGGCAGTTCATAACTGTGTAACTCCTGCTCCAGTCAATGAGACAAACATGTTGGTGCACTTTTATATTTCCAGTGCTAAAGATGCAGAATCTGGAGAGTCAGGAGTACAAGGCTAACCTTGTCTACATAGGAAGTTTGAAATGGACTATGTAAGAATCAGTGTCAAAGAATCTAGACAGTATATAAATTAATTAATAAAGTCACATAAATGTAATAGAACACACTGACATAACTAATGGGTGAAATATGGGAATATTTTAACAAACTTACCAAAATCATATGAAAAAATAATATTAGTCTAAAATAAAAACTCTCAGAAAGTTAGGAATTGAAGGAGCACAATTGTCAATATTGAGCATTTCAAAAAAAAATAGAAAGGTAATTTTATGCATTTAAAATGTTCTTGTATTTAATGTGTATGTGTGATTTGGCTGCTTATGCATCTGTTCACTGTATGCATGCCTGGTGCCTGAGGAGACAAGAAAGCAGGCTCGAGACAGAGATGAAGGGGACATAGGTCCACTTGTGGGAACTGTCCAAGGCAGAGAACCAGGAGAGAAAAACTCTAAGGAAGACCTATTTCCTCCAAAAGAGTAGCCAGTGCTTTCAGTCACGTGCCATCTCTCCAGCACAAAGTAATTTTCAAATTGCATATAAAGAGAAAAGAATCAGTCTACCTGAACAATTCAGAAAAAGAGGCAAAATTTGCAGAAGTGATACCACCAAATCAGAGTGACAAAAACAAAAACATAAGTATGGTTTTGGCAAAATCATAGACACATGAATCAAATTAATAGTAATAATAATAACCAAAATAATAATAATAATAATAATAATAAAAGAAAAATACAAAAAATAATAAAACAACTTGAAAAGGAAGTCCAACATGTGGGCCTGACTTATAATTATCCCAACAGGCCAACCCTGGCCTTTCTGTGCACACTGTACTGTTTCACTGATCTCCTACCTCCTCCTATAAAAGGCAACTCAAACATGAAACCTAGGGCTATAAAACTATCTGAAGAAAGGTGAAAAGGAAAATCTCTGGGAATTTGCCTTAAATAAAAATGTCTCAAGTGTAATACCAAAATCCTTATCTACATTAGCTTAAAATAAAATATGCACTCGTTGCTCTAATTCAAAAACAGACAAAAAACAAAAAACAAAAAATCTTTTCTGAGTTCTGCAAAGGGAATTTGCAATTTTTATAAGATATAAATAAAAAGGAAGTTGTATCTAGAGCATTCTGACAATTTGGAGAATTCAATTATTTAAAAAAAAGAATCAAAGATAAAAAGGAATAAGAATGGGCCAAATACTTGAATATAGCTACTTGGCTTTGGAAAAGACAGTTGAAAACAGAGCATCGCCTTCTTCAAATGAGAACACACTTACTATACGCTTGGCCCCCCTACCGACATATTCACACAAGAGCAAAGGAAAATCTGTGTTTCCATCATCATGAGTATTGGCAGTGACTTTAGAGAGTCTTACTGGTGTGTACTCACTCATAACTGGATATTAGCCAAAAATTACAGAATACCCAGGATACAATCCATAGCAGTCAAGGTTAACAAGCTGAAGGGCCCAAGTGAGCATGCCTCAATCCCACTTGGGAGGGAGAAGAAAGCAATCACAGGAGGCCGAGGGAGGGAGGGACCTTGGTTGGAGAGGGCACAGGGAGGGAAAAGGGGAACATGATCAGGTATTAGGGGGAACAGGAGTGAAGCCCTGAGGGTAAGCAGAAAGAATGGAAACAGGCAACCTCGGTAGGTAGGAGGTGAGGGGTGGAGGGACCTCTAGAATGTACCAGAGACCTGGGAGGTGAGAGACAATCAGGACTAAAAGGGAGGGACCTTAGATGAAATGCCCAACAGTGGGGAGAGGGAACTTGTAGACTCCACCTCCAGTAGAAAAACAGAGCATCAAGTGGAGAGATGGGGTTGCCATCCCACACTCAAAAACTGACCCAGAACTATTCCTGTCTAAAAGAACTGCAGGGACAAAAATGGAGAAGAGACTGAAGTAAAGGAGGTTCAGTGACTGGCCCAAATTGGAATCCAGCTCAAGGGGAGACTCCAAGGCCTGACACTCTTACTGATGCTATGGTGTGCTTACAAAGAGGAGTCTAGCATGGCTGCCCTCTGAGAGGCCAACAAGCAGCTGAAAGAGTCAGATGAAGATTCTAGTACCCAACCAATGGACAGAAGCTGCTGACTCCTGTGGTTGAATTGGGGAAAGGCTGGAAGAAGCTGAGGAGGGCGACCCCATAGAAAGACCAGCAATCTCAACTAACCTGAACCCCCAAAGTCTCTCAGACACTGAGCCACCTATCAGGCTGCATACACTAGCTGATATGAGACCCTTGCCACAAATACAGCAGAGGATTGCCTGGTATGGCCTCAGTGAGATACACCTAACCCTCCAGAGACCTGAGACCCCAGAATGTGGGGAACTTTGGTGGTGTGCATGTGGAGGTGTGGGGACATCCTTTTGAAGATGGAAGAGGAGGAATGGGATGAGAAACGATTGGAGGGCAGATCAGGAGACAGATAACTATTGGACTGTAAAAAAAAAAAGATTAAAAAATAATAATTAAAAAAATTTTAATTAAAATCACATCTTACCAAACATATGCTAATGTTAACAATGCCAATCAATATGACTGAGAACTGAGGCAGGGGCATTCAAAAGGAAAGACTTGACCATATACTTGCCCCTGATCATCTCTCACACTGTCCAAATGTTCCTCAGCTTCGTGCTGTAAGCAAGCTCTAGAGTAAGCCATAAACCAGCTGTACTCCAGCTAATTTTAAGAGTTTAAGAGTCTGGTCACCTAGTTGTAGTTTTCTGTTTTGTTTTTATCTGCTCTGTCTTGTCTTCTTGCTCTCACTCTGTTCTCTTGTCCCTTCCCCCCCCCCATTATTTCTCTCCCCATTTTCTCTATGTGTTCATGGCCAGCTTCAACTCCTCTTCTCTCTCTCTCTTTCTCTCTCTCTCTCTCTCCTCTACTCGCTCAACTCCCCTCTCCATGCCCTGAATCAACTCTATGCTATAGTATACTGTCATGTGGCTGGTCCCTCAGGGGGAAGGGATGCCTCTGGGTACATGGGACCACAGAGGCATCCCCTTCCCCCATACCTTACAATATATCCCTAAAACATATTCCTTCCCTCCTTATCTTTTTATAAGCACAACATCTGGTGCTGAGACTCAGATTTAGAAACTCCACAGGTTTACATCCCCCCTGCTACCACATGGAAAGCCAATGCTCACCAGCCCAAGTTTGCGAGGATTGGTAAGCCTCCTCCCACCACTGATCATAGTAAATGTCCCCACGGTCCCAGGGGAGAGTTCTTGAGCTCAGAGCTACCCCTTTGCTGCCCTCGAGGATGGAGACATTCAGTCTTTTCACTGACCCTCATTCTAGGACATTTCCCCTTGGGTGAGATTTTTCCTCTCTCCTCTGATATGGTTCTTTTCTCCCTGTTGAGAAATCCCAGGACTGGATGAACTGTTCTCTGCTGCTCAGGGCACCGGCCCAGAACTTAGGTCCCAACCCATCAGGTGACCACCTGGTGATCTGGCCTGGCTGTCAGCCTCTCTGGTTATTAATCCTCAGGATGCTGGTAGGGGAAGTTAACAACCCTACTCTCATCATGGGTTGGTCTCTACTTACTGGGATGTCTGGTCTGTGTCCACATGGCCACTAAACTGGCACTTTAAAACAACTCTCTAGATAGCGATCTGTCGCATAGGCTTCCCGTCTCCCCCTCCCTCATTCCCTTGCTACCCGCCTGCCTCCCTTTTATGGCTGCTGCTGCCGGCTGGGAGTGGCCCCCATTCTCTTGCCATTTGCTCTGCTCCTGGTTCACCAAGTGAAGAGCAGGTCTGGCCCTGGCCCTTGTGTCCCGTCAGGAACTATGTCTGCTGAGATGTTGCCTTCTCGCACACCACCTATCTGACCAGGTCCCTCTTTCCCCTTGCTTCCTCGCTCTGCCCGCCATGGCTGGCCACTTGAGCTCTGCTGCAGCCACGAGACAGTTTTCACCCTGCCCCCTTGTGCTTCCCACAAGCGGTCTGAGATTCTGTTTGCTGAGAGACCATTTTCCCCCTGTGGGTGCACACTTGACTGTCTGTACCTCTATTTGTGCTCACTCGCACGTACACACGCGCACATGCACACGCGCGTGCGCGCACACACACACACACACACACACACACATACACACGCCCATGCATGAGCCTCTCTCTCCCTCGCTCCCTCTGCCCAGGACTCCTGAGCAGGAGCTGCCTGCTGTCAGAATAATGCACGTGTTGCTAGGAGACAGAAAGCCACTTCAGGTGCTTCCCTTCCCACGCCCACCAGGCGAGGTGGGGCAGCACTGGCCTGCAGCTGGAAGCACTGTGCCTGGGCTTCTGGCAGCTAGGAGGAAGCCCCGCCCCACCTGCTTGTGTATCAGCCTGGTGTGTCACAGAATCACCCCGACCTCGTGACATTATCACTGCTGCAGTTCAGGTACCTTGGCCCTGAGCTAGCTACCTGGGGCGAACAAGCTCTGTGGACAGGCAACAGAACGGGTCAAAATTCCCCAGCTCCAGCAAATTATAGTGTGCTATATTTGCTATTTACATTCTCAAACAAATGATTTAACAATTTAACAAACTTAAGTTTTCTAACTCAGATGTGAACTATCCATATAGCTTTCAAGCTTGTCAGAAGTCTGCTAATTATTAATATACTTAAGTTTATGACAGACAAAATCTCCCAAAGTCTAACAGCTTATCCCCAAGGACTCAGAAGCTAGAGACACAGCTACAAGAGACTGCCCGAACTGTGGTATGACAACCACTGAGAAACACTTTGGACAAAACTGAATACCCTAAGAGTCAAGTGGCTCATATTGCCTAAGTCAATATGAGTCATTTCTCATTCTATGAATTACCTGTTCCAAGAGGAGAAAGTCCTCCTTCTTCTGGCCTTGAAAGCTCTACTCACTCCACCCAAGTTGCCATGGAGACCACAGGGACCTGGAAACTGGACTATAGATAAACTCTGTCATTTTTTAATTAATATATGACTCCTAGATTATAATTTATTCTTCCCCCGGATTTTGACTACATTGAGAGCTAAGGTAACTTTAGCTTGACAGCTAGAAAACATGCCTAGCTCCTTACCCCAAGATAAAAAAACAGGAAAAACACACCTAACCTGTTTTTCCAAGATAGTTACTCATAAATAAATTCATTAACTAGCTGAGGCTGCCATATTTCTTATAGCCTTTGCAATAAATGATATGCAAGTTTAGATACAAGCTTTCACAGATGTAACTTGTTACTTCATTACCTAAACTCAGTTTCTATTGACGAAATTCTTCATATTTACTCTTCTTCCTATGCCACAGTCCTAACATTATTCAAAATGCCAAAGAATCAATAAACTGTCATCATCATCAGTAATAATAATAATAATTTCAGTTAGAACACTCGGTTTAAGTGACAATCACTAACATTTGTCGTGAATTTTGTATTTTGATAAATATCAATCTTGTTTTCCCAAAATCCAGTATTCTTTCCCTAAATGAAAAATAAAAATAAGATGAGAAAGAACAGGAACGAGGGACAAGGAAGACAAAGGAAGGCAATGTAATGAAGCACAGACAGTTTGAAACACAAGTGGGAAACTCCTTTATATTCTTTTTCTGTAACTTATCAAGAGCTCAAAATGGAAAGGATTTGGTCCTGGGTGGGTTCAGCCCCACCCCACCCCCACCCCACCCCAACCCATACCACCTCCTTACAATTCTTTTCTAATAACAATGGATCTGCAAAACACAAGCCAAAGGCTTCCCACGCAACTTCTGTCACTATGCACAATGCAAAGCTGTTGCTGAATTTCCTTCCCTGGGGACATGTAAAGATAGTATTTTCTACAGCAATTTGGTGTAATCCACCAGAGTGTAGCTTTCCAGATCCCCCGGGAAGAGTGGACTAGCAAGCTAAGCACAAAGAAAGAAAGCTGTGGCTGCAGCTCTGGCTCTTAGAAGGTGATTCATTCTTCATTTCTCTTGACCATGAGTTATTCAAGTATTGTACGCTCCAACAGAATAACTAATGCAACAGCCTCATAGCTAATCCTGTCTGCATTCTCCTACTCTGCAGACCCACTGTGACAAACTCAGAGACACCACCCTTCCATTTTTATTCTTTTGTTCAAGGTCCAACTCTATTGCCTTCTTCTCCCCTCTGAATCTCCTTCTCTGCTTATACTTTGGTTCAAATACTATTAAATACATACCCATTTTTCACTCCTGCGGGCTGCCTGTGGTACTGAGCATAGGTAGGAAAGTCTTTGTGGCACTCATCTCAGAGCTGAGAAGCTGAGTTTCCACTACAGGTGGATTGAAACTTGAAAGCTGAGAGGCATAAATACTTGATTGTCTTTCCTGGAAGGTTTCAGTACGTAGCCAACCAGCTTATGCGGTAGCTTGAGTTCCTCCTTCCCTATGTACACACAATTGTTTGTTCAAATCGAAACACAATTGCATTGCAGGGAACAGATTTCATTGGACTGTAATGAAGTGAAACTAATGCTGTAGACAACGTGCTTTTAGAGCACAGCAACTTCAGGTCCTGGAGGGTGAGATCAGTGTTATTGTTCTGCAGGAATCAATTTGGAAACAAAAGATGACAAAAAAAGAACATATGATTACCAACCCTTTTCTGCCCTGAATACCACACATCAGACAGTGATCTTCGGGGTAGGTGAACCCCGTGCTGCTACAGCTCTGAGTTTTGAGGGCATTACTTAAGGGGTTTCCCAGGGCAAGGACAAAGGAGTCTGTGTGTTGAGAAGCCCAGAGACTGAAGCTCTAGGAGATAGAGTCAGAAAGGAGAGAGCATGTTGTAGTCCATAGCTGCCTACAGCTATTACAAACTGGGTTGCTGGAACAGAAGCTAAGGGATGAATGGGAGAGGGGCGAAAGGAAGGAGGCCCAGGACAATGTTTCACTGATCAAGGCCAAAATTTTAATGGCGGTCAGACCTTTTAACAATTTGGACAAACCCTTACCCCCAGACTCTGGGTTGAGTTCCGGTGGAAGTTGTTTAGCTTCTCCTGGAGGTTCTTGTCTCTTGCTCCGGCAGCAGGGTGGGTCACCTGCTTAATTCAGAGACCAGGAGGAACAATGAGCTTAACCTTCACTCCGAGCACTCTACCCTAGGTGAAGCAGGATCCTGGCTATCTGGGAGACGTTAACCTTGACCATAGTCAAATACAGTCTTAGCACTCCACCCAAGGATAAAAATTCCTGCTTTAACCTACTTCCCTATTATGTCCTAATGGCAGATTCCTGCCCAAAGCCAGGGATTGTCCTTGACCAAAGTCAAACTCAAACCAAGTGCAAGACTGCCCCAATATGGCTCTGTACAAATCAATCTATGTTTATAATGTGTATGCATTTTGTATAGTCCTTGTGTGTACCTGCACTATGGAATGGCAAAGGTGGACAGATCTCAGGTAGAGAAAAATGACATCTCTTCTGCATATGATCCTGGAATAGTTTGTTTTATGGTGAAAACTCATAGTCACCCTTTGTACAATAATTGAACCAAAATGTATTGCAAACACAAAAATGAAGTCTTTAAATTTAAATTAACTTGAAGGAAAAAAATCTTTGGGAATGAGAGCTTGTCTCAGGCAATGAATTTGGGTTACAATACCGAAGCTTTACCTACACACCGGGAAAATACATTGGTTTTAGTGTAATAAAGCCGTCTACTCTGGTCCCTGAAAAGGGAAACAGATAAAGAATGGACAAACAGGTTTTTAATTTTTTTCTTTCTTTCACTCAAAAAAATATAATAAAATTTGTGCCTAAAATGTACTGAGGGCTTTAAAACACAATTATGGGGACCGAGGAAGTGGCTCAGAGTTTATGAGCACTTGCTATTGTTCCAAAATTGATTGTGAGTGTGTTCTACTAGTGTGAAATTGTTTGTTTTTCAGTTCTGTGAGAGCTGCTATCTTTACACATGAGTTTCCATTTGACAATTGCTAAGGTTCAAACATGCAAATTATTTCATGCATTGACATTGTGTCTCACAATATTGTAAATGCTTTCATTACATTTAGAGCCAATTAATGGACTTCTTAGAACTCTCTATTTATATATATCCATATTGTGTGAATAGCAACACTTTTATCTCTAAGAGACTTGAGAGTTATTTCATTTTCTTTCCCTACTGTCCTGTCTAAAAACCTCAATCACACTAGAATGGTGAGCAGACATCCTTGCCTTGCTCTGTGTCAGTGGGGCTGGGGAGGGTGGGGTAAGCATTCTTGCTGGCTGTAATTGAATATTTCTTTTGGTTCATGACACATAGATTCTGTCAGGTTGAGGATGTTCCTCAAATCTTAATGTGTTGAGTTATTATTCTTGATTTAAATTAAAATTTGCACATGTTTTTTGTTGAATTTATTGAGATGCTCCTTTTTTATTTTCTTATTTTGTTACTATGTTGAATTACCTTTTGTTAATTCACTATAGTTTAGGTAGATGATACTTAGATAGATACAAAAACAGATAAACAGAACAGAGCATAAAGTAATCCACCTCAGCCTCAAACTCAATATCTAGCCAAGACTGGCCTTGAATTCATGACTCTTTGGCCTGCACCTCCCATGTGCTAGAATTGTAGCTCTGTGTTATTGATTTGCTTTTCTTTTTATTCATATGGTCCTCTCTGTTTTTGCCATCCATGTCTATTCTGATCACACTAATCCTGTGCTTAGCTCTCTGTTGTATCTTTGGCTCCACCATCACTCTCTCTGTTTATTATTGCTCTTTTGTTCTTCCTTAGTTTAATTACTGGAATATTTTGTGGCAAAAATTCTGTTTCTTTTCCCGCTAGTCTTCTGTGGGCCAAGGAGATCATTTATTGGTGGAAACCTATGAAGAGGTCTGGAATATGGAAGTACAAGTTAAATCTATAGATGATTCTGGGGATAAATTTATCTTTATCTCTATAAGGTTTTTGAGATTGGTGTTCTTATATTTTCAGGTAAAAAAAATTTTGTACTGTTGAGATCTAAAATATTTCTAAGTTCTGCTTATTTCTTTTACAGTACGGCATGTTTTTCTTTCACTGATTCCTCCCCATATTTTCAATTTTGGAGGGTGCGGTCAGACCTAGGTAGGCACCTAATCACTAGCAGCTTCCAAGTCAGCTGTTTGGAAAATCTGCCCACAAACTCACAAGGTATCTTCCAAATGTTTTAATTTGTCAGAGGCTCATAGCTTCAGCAAGAATATAGGTGGTGTAGAGCCTCCCTCCCCAGGTCGCTTGGAAACTGAAGAAAACAGTAAGTTTATAATGAAATGTTAACTAAATTAAAAGGAGAAGGGGGAACTTCATCAGGGGAGCTGGATCTCCTGTTAGCCTGCCACAGTGGGTCAGTGGAGGCTGTTGTAGGGTGGAGCGTGGGAGCTCTGTGGTGGGTAGGAAAGTACCAGTGCCACTCTGTGTTTTCTAGTGTGGCCTACGTTACTTAAATGTGTTTGGAGTAAGTGCAACCAACAGAGAACTTGTTAGTACCCTCTTCCTGGGCATCTGGAATTTGCACTTCACTAGCTTATAGGAAGTGCTATAAACAACTTGCTTCCATCAAGCCATGAGGTTCCGTGCTCACTTACTATAATTAAACTGTAGCAGGTGGTGGGTGTAGTAGGTGTTAACTTTCAACACACCAACTGAAGGGGGCTTAAAAGGGGAAAGTATAGGGGGTTAGGTGAGTGTGGCTAGGCGGCGTGGAGGAAGGTGTCCAGGCGGACCCTTGCCTGGGCACCTCTGGCCCTGAGGGACCACGCACACACAGACACGGTATAGAATAGAGTTTATTCAGAGCAGGGGATGGGAGTTAGTGGTAGAGAGAGGTAGAGAGAGAGTGAGAGAGAGAGAGAGAGAGAGAAAGAGAGAGAGAGAGAATAGAGAGAGTGGAGGCCGGCCATGACCACGTGGAGGGGGGAAGAGCCCCAGGGGCAGAGAGGTGAGAATGTGGGAGAGCGGAGAGCAAAAGAGAGAGAGGAGGAGCAAGTAGCCCCTCTTATAGTGGGCCAGATCTCTGGGGTAGGGCATACCTGGCTATTGCCAGGTAGGTGTGGGGTGGAGCTTAGACAAAACCCTAACATCCCCCAATGTTTGGTTAATTCATAAAAGAAAAAGAAAAAGAAAAGAAGTGATGGCGAATACGGCGAAGCAGGAATAGGGTTGTTGTTGAGATCTGGCTGCTTCATGCTGACATTGGGGCAACGTGTCTCTGGGGAACCTAGAGAAAGGGGTATGGGGTGGGGGTGATTGTCCAGTCTCAGGAGGACTGGCTGCTTCTTTGCTGTCCAAGGATTGTAGAGCCATTTGAAAATAGGACAGTAGAAGCTGTCTGTGTTTGGAGAAGCTGAGAGGAGATTGGAGCATCTGAAGGTTGCTTCTCTGGAGCTGTCCTGGATATGGCAAGGGCCTGGACTTAACAAGATGTTGGAACACATTAGTATAGTTAGGGAATAAGACTAAGTACATTTGGGAGAAAGGAAAATTTTCTTAAGATGTACAATTGAAACCCAGAGGAATCCCACCCTTTGGAAAGGTAGTAAAGTGGGAACTTGGGCATATGTACTTATCTGGATGGAGTCTACTTGGTCCATGAGCAGTAGATCTGGGTAGGTTTCCTGTAGCTAACAAGTTTATTAAAGAGATAACAACATGAGTTAACCACATGAACAGTCTTTAAGATGAGCCTTTGTGGATCAGAAGGAATAGAATTGAAGGTTGGGAAAGTGACAGAGCAAGAAGAAGAAATATGAAGCATTTAATGGAAACAGAGTTTAGGTAAGGAGATAACTGTCTAGCTGTCAATGTAGTCAGAAGTCAGGAATAAACAATAACTTAGCAGTTATATTATTAAAGAATGACAGATTCCAGTAGCCAGCAGTTCTTTGTGGTCTCTGGTCTCCATGGCGGCTTTGGCTGTCAGTCTGGCTTTCAAGCACAGAAGATGCATGGCTTTTTCTCTGTGGAATGGATACCCATGACACAAGAAATGGCTTACCTTTGTTTAGCTAAGTCATTTGACTCAAGGTATCCGGTTTTGTCCACTGCACTCTTTCAGGCAGCATCCTGTGGCGGTGTCCATCTTTCTTCTGAGACCTCCTGGGAGAAGCTGTCAGGCCTTTGGGAATTCTGTCTGTCTTAAATCTAATAACAAACTTCTGACAAGATTGAGCTCAAAATAGGAGAGCAATAGTTAAGAGAGAATAGGAATGGAAATCTTAAGTAGCTTTGACAGGTTGCATAGGTAGAGGAAAGTATATTGCCTTGGTTAGTAAAGATGCTAGGATCAGAGTAAGAAATCTGGCAGCAATGGATTAAATTGTGGTGACAGAAAGTGAGTCTGTCTAGGCAGATTTAGGCTCGTTAACATCAACTTGAGCACGCAGGCTATAGGAGCAAATGAGTTAAGGGTGTGGGAACACAGAATAGGTGAGGTTCAGATTCTTTATCGTTTACCAGACTGTTAATTTTAAAAGTATACAGTCGAAGACGAGTAGCACCCACTGGGTAGGGGAGGGAGTTGTTAACTGCAAACTCAGCGTCCTGAAGAGTGCAGAAACAACTGAAAGGCAGCTAAGCCAAAAAGCCCAGACAATCATGAGGACCCTTGGGAGGTGGGGGTAGAAAAGCCGGAGCTTTAAAAGCCAGAGGAAGCGTCCCACATGGACCAGGATTTTCGAGGGCGGCTGTAAAAGCCAAAGGGAGACTCAGGATTACTTCTGGATTAGGATACACCTGAGGGTGGGTCTAGAAGTCCTAAACAGGAGTGTGGGCTAGGCATGAGAGGAAACCCTTCGTTCCAAAAGAGGTTGGCGAGACTTCATTTGAAAGCTAAGGGTTATTTACTATTATGGTTAACGTTTATTTAAATTTCTAATCTGGTAGAGGGAAGAACCTGACATGTAGTACACATATTTGTGGAAGCCAGTGTGGACCACTTGACTGTGGGACCCGGTCCCCCAACATTGCTTCTCCTGCCTGTGCGTGGCTGCAAGACCAGTCATGGCCTGCTGTATTAACAGTAGAGGACATTGAGAGTGGTGGGAAGGAGACCACGCAGTGAAGAAGAGGGAAGACAGGGTGATAGGGAGAAGCCATAAAGCTGTGAGAGAATTGGGTAGTAGAATTGATGGAGCATCCCAGCAGCCAGTGTGGAGCTGGGCGTGGGCTGTGGCTAGGCTTTTGCAGGTAAAGGCCCTAGAAATCTGCGCTGTAGCCAGCAGAGCTAGACAGTATGGGGGGGGGGGGGCGCAGCAACGGGAAAGGAGTGCAGGCTTGCTGCAGCAGGGAGGCAGCATCGCTCGGTGGGGATGGAGTGCAGCCGATTCTGAGAGCCTGGAGAGACTGCGCCATGGGTAACTGTCTCCTCCCCCTGCAACTAAGCTGGCTGGCTCCCAAACTCTTCTGATGGCTACCTCCGGCCTTTGTTCCTGTGAACAATAGGCTCCGCACCTCGACTATCGACACCGCCCCCAAGCCGGTGTTTACCTGACTCGCCAGTCTGAAGGCAGGCGACCCGCTGAGACCTGGAGCCAGAGAATTCACAGGAACGCCTTTGAAGCAACCGACTTCTGGGGGGGGGGGTCGATCCCCCAAAATACTATATAACCTGCCTTAAAAATTATTAAAACCAGTCTTGACCGGAATTCCCGCCTTGACTCACATCTCTCTCCGCCTCCCTGTCCCTGTAACCTCAAAATTCTCTTAACAGGTAACCCGGTTCACATGTAGCTGCTGGCAGACTACATAATTGGTGCCTGAACGTGGGAAAACCTGGTACGGGAGAATTTCCTGAGGTAACCCTATCGAGCGAAGCTTCGCAGAAAAGGTGAAAAGGAATGGTATCCGCATGGTAAGCAACATAGAGGTCAAAACTAGCGCTAGTGGAAAATTGTTTCTATCGTTGTGAGTGCAGAGGGATACGGGTTTTGCAAGCGAACTGTGTTGACCCGGCACAGTAGCTGCTTGGGTTGAAAAGATAGGGAAAAATGGGACAAGAAAGTTCGCGCGAAATTTGCGCATGCAACATTCAAGAGTTGCTTCAGGCGAAAGGGATAGGGTTTGAAGAAGAAAGATTGGAGGATTTCTTGGACCAGATATATTCTTGTTGTCCTTGGTTCCAAGAAAAACGAACGTTAAATGAGAGAACTTGGGTGAGAATTGGTAATTCACTAAAGGCAGCCAAGGCAGACAATATCACCCTCTGCCTTTGGACGCTTATTAAAGATATCATAGATGAAGGAGATTTGGAAGAATTAGGTGTCATTCAAGAAAGTGAGGAGTCTCAAGTAGAAAACCTTATAGAGAGGATCCCTGTAAGAGAAGACTTTCCACACCCTAAGTCTCGTAAACACAGAGACAGTTCTGATGAGTCTATTGTAAGAAAAAAAATAGCTCATCCCGAGAAAGGAGCGACTGAAGTTCATGGAGAAGATTGGCCCCCTGTAGCGCCATCTGCTCCGCCTATGACCTTGATGGCAGAGGCCGAGATCCAGAAGGACATGCAATTACAAAAGTTAGAGTTTGAAATTAAATTGACTAATGAGTTACAGGAGCTAAAAAGGGTCTCTAATACTAGAGAGAACAATAACTCGGAGACCCGCCAGTCGCCATTAGAAAGAGTCATAAACCAGGCCCGCGGGGAGGGGCAGGATAAGTCAGAAATCTTAGCTTTTCCAGTCCTTGAGATAGAAGACCAGGACAATGTGATTAGACAATATCAGACCTTGGAATTTAAAGTGATAAAAGAATTAAAGCTAGCCGTAGCCCAGTACGGCCCGACAGCTCTCTTTACACAGGCGTTATTGGATGCTGTGATAGAGTCGAATCTAACTCCACAGGATTGGAAAACGCTGTGCAAAGCCACGTTGTCGGGGGGAGATTTCTTGCTTTGGAGTTCTGAATGGCGTGAGGCTAGCAAAAGAACCGCCGCCACTAACACTCAGGCAGGCCATCCAGAATGGAATGCTGAGATGTTACTGGGGGAAGGCCTATATGAAGGAAATAATAACCAGATGGGGTTTCCCATCGCAGCGTATGCGCAGATTGCGGTGGCCGCCCGCCGTGCATGGAATCTTTTACCATCTAAGGGAGATCTTAGTGGAAATCTAACAGCTGTGAAACAGGCTCCCGACGAACTCTTTCAGGATTTCGTAGACCGATTGCTAAAAACGGCTAATAGAATTTTTGGAAATTCTCAGGCAGAGAATCCGCTGGTTACTCAACTAGCCTATGAGAATGCTAATGTGGCCTGCCGGGAGGTGATTAGACCCCAGAGGGGAAAGACGGACCTAGCTGGTTACATCCGTCTTTGTTCTGAAATCAGTCCCTCCTATAATCAGGGTTTAGCTATGGCTGCAGCGCTGCAGGGAACCACAATCCAGGGGATTCTTTCGCAGAGACGAGGAAATAGAAGGTGTTTTAAATGTGGCAGTCTGGGTCATTTTAAAAGTGATTGCCCTGATAATAAGCCTATTATAAACAGGCAATCAGGTGGTCCACCAGGAACATGCCATAAGTGTAGAAAAGGAAATCATTGGGTAAAGGGATGCAAGTCCAAAAATAATTTCCAAGGTAGACCCGTGTCGGGAAATGGGGGGGGGGGGGGCCCAGCCCCAGGCCCCGATGCATCTAGGACAAACTGTCTGTGGGGCACAGCTGCTGCCGAGCCAAGGAAATCTATCTTTGAACTCGCCAGAGCTACACCAGGAAGTGCAGGATTGGACCTCTGCAGTGTATTCCATGCCGTACTAACACCAGAGATGGGTGTTCAGGTTTTGCCCACGGGAGTCTTCGGACCATTACCTGAAGGCACTTGGGGATTGTTGTTAGGACGAAGCAGTTCTACTGTAAAGGGACTGCAGATTTATCCAGGGGTCATAGACAGTGACTATGAGGGAGAAATAAAAATTATGGCTGCTTCGCCTCATGGTGTCATAACTATACCGGCTAATCAAAGAATTGCTCAGCTAGTTTTGGTTCCTTTACATCCACTGCCTTCCAAATTCATTAAAGATAAAAGAGGGGAGGAGGGCTTTGGCTCCTCCGGAGTGTTTTGGGTTCAATCTATCACAAATAAAAGACCTAACCTTAACTTGACTATTGAAGGAAAGAGTTTTGAAGGATTAATAGATACGGGAGCTGATGTTACAATTATTAAGGGACAGGATTGGCCATGTAATTGGCCATTGACTGAGACCCTAACGCATCTGCAAGGTATCGGTTACGCAAACAACCCCAAACAGAGCGCGAGACTTTTAACTTGGAAAGATGCAGAAGGAAATTCAGGACAAATTCGGCCTTTTGTGATGCAGAACTTGCCTACTACCCTCTGGGGTAGAGACCTCCTATCTCAGATGAATTTAATCTTGTGTAATCCAAATGAAATCGCCTCTAAGCAAAAGACAGGGTCGGAGGAATCCGTACCTGCTCAGGGGCATGGAAATGAAGGACAAGGCACTAGAAAGTTTAAAAACCCCCAGGCAAACCCTAACTCTAGAAGTCTGGGGCATTTTCAGTAATGGCCACTATCTTGCCTGCACCCCACGCCGATAAAATTCAATGGCTTAGTGACAATCCTGTGTGGGTTGATCAGTGGCCTTTATCTAAGGAGAAATTGGAGGCCGCCTCTTTGCTAGTGCAGGAACAATTACAGGCGGGACATTTAATAGAGTCATTATCTCCATGGAACACGCCAATATTCGTAATTTAAAAAAAATCCGGCAAATGGAGATTGTTACAGGATTTAAGAAAGGTAAATGAAACAATGTTGCCCATGGGAACCTTACAAGTGGGTCTTCCATCCCCCGTGGCTATCCCTAAAGGGTTTCATAAAATAGTCATAGATTTAAAAGATTGTTTCTTTACCATTCCATTGCACCCTGAGGATTGCAAAAGGTTCACATTCAGCGTTCCTTCTATTAACTTTACAGAGCCTAAGAAAAGGTTTGAGTGGACAGTGCTTCCCCAGGGTATGGCTAACAGCCCGGCTTTATGCCAGAAATTTGTAGCACAGGCCATTCAACCTGTGAGACAGAAATGGCCAGATATTTACTTTATCCATTTCACAGATGATTTTCTAATTGCAGGAAAAAAACCTCAGACTTTGCTTTTATGTTTTAGAGATTTACAGCAAGCCTTGGTCGCCAAAGGGTTACAGATAGCGCCGGAAAAGGTTCAGATCCAGGAGCCATATAATTATCTGGGTTTTAAACTTACAGACCAGGCAATTTTTTCCCAGAAGATGATTATCCGCAGGGACAATTTGAAAACTTTAAATGATTTTCAGAAGTTATTGGGTGACATTAATTGGCTTCGGCCGTATTTAAAGCTTACAACAGGAGAATTGCAACCTTTATTTGATATTCTTAAAGGGGACACTGATCCAAAGTCTCCTAGGTTATTAACTTCAGAAGGACTTTTGGCCTTACAGACAGTGGAGAAAGCTATTGAAAATCAATTTGTTACCTATATAGATTATTCTTTACCTCTGCATCTGCTAATTTTTAATACTACTCACTCGCCTACAGGTTTATTATGGAAAAAGGCTCCTCTGATGTGGATTCATTTGAGGGTGTCTTCAAGGCGTAATATTTTGCCATATTTTGAGGCAGTGGCCCAAGTAATTATGCTTGGTAGAAAGCAGGCGCTAACTTATTTCAGCAAGGAGCCGGACGTTATTATACAACCTTACAGTGTAAATCAGGATGAATGGCTAAAACAGCATAGCACAGATTGGCTGCTAGCTCAGATTGGTTTTAAAGGGTGTATAGACAATCATTATCCTCAAGACAAGTTAATAAAGTTTTTTAATATGCATGAGGTTGTATTTCCTAAAAGGATATCTCTACGGCCATTGCAGAACGCACTCCTAATTTTCACAGATGGCTCGTCAAAAGGAAAAGCTGGATATCGTGTTAACAATCAACAGGTGGTCGTAGAAACGCCTGGGTTATCCGCTCAGTTATCAGAGCTTACAGCAGTGCTGTGTGTTTTTCAAACTGTAAATAGTACGTTTAATCTCTTTACTGACAGTGCTTATGTTGCATTTTCTATACCGCAATTAGAAACCTGTGGCACGTTTAATTTTTATACGCCAGCTGGATCCTTGTTTTCACAATTGCAAGGTATCATTCTTGCTAGGAAAAATCCTTTTTATATAGGGCACATCAGAGCCCACTCGGGTCTTCCTGGACCTCTGGCTCAGGGCAATGAGTGCATTGACAAGGCGCTAATAGGACAAGCCTTGGCACTCACACCCGTAGAATTGGCAAAACGTGATCATGATAAATTTCATCTTTCTAGTCATACGTTGAGACTCTGTCATAAGATCACAAAGGAACAAGCTAGAATGATTGTAAAGCAATGCCCTAATTGTCTCACTTTAGCACCAGTGCCCCACTTAGGGGTTAATCCACGTGGCCTTATGCCCAATCAAATTTGGCAAATGGATGTAACTCACTATGCAGAATTTGGGAAATTAAAATTTATGCATGTTTGCATTGATACGTGCTCGGGACTTATTTTTGCTTCCCTGCATACGGGAGAAGCCTCTAGAAATGTAATTGATCATTGTTTACAAGCCTTTAATACCATGGGAGTACCCAAGGTCATTAAGACAGACAATGGACCAGCCTACACTGGTAAGAACTTTATCTCATTTTGTAAGAAATTTAATATAAAACTTAAAACTGGAATTCCTTATAATCCAATGGGGCAAGGAATCATGGAGCGTGCCCATCGCACACTTAAAAATTGGCTTATTAAAACTAAGAAGGGGAATTTATATCCTCCTCGGTCTCCAAAATCACATCTTGCCTTTGTTTTATTCGTTTTAAATTTTCTCCAAACGGATGCTAAAGGCCAGTCTGCTGCAGACAGACACTGGCATCCAGCTACTTCCAATTCCTACGCCATGGTTAAGTGGCGGGATCCCTTAAATAATTCATGGAAAGGCCCAGACCCCGTGTTGATTTGGGGAAGAGGGTCTGTTTGCGTTTTCTCCCAGGAAGAAGAAGGAGCGCGTTGGTTACCAGAGAGGTTGGTAAGACAGGTAAATTCCAACCCCAAAACTGTTGGTAAGTATAATTAATTCAAAAGGCTGTTTTTCAAGCCGCTTCCCATTTACTTGGGAAGGTATAGTTCCTTTGTGTTCTTGCAAATTAAGTTGCAAGCCAGGCCTCTTGCCTGAGGCCACTGAATTTCAATTAAACTAAAACCGGTTTGAGCTTCCAGGACTAACCAAACAGGTTGTTCTCTTAATCTCCTTTTATATTTCAAGCAGATAACACTCAGAAGACGAAATTCCTTCAGCATGGCCCCAGGTTGAGGATGGGTAGTCTTTACAGCCAGCCAGCGCTTATCCGCAGAGAATTTACTCTGCCAGTGGAATCCTCAGAGAGGAGGCTGCATGGTACTCGGAACTATGCATGTTTGTTATTACAACAAACATGGGCATCAGTTGAGGTGCGAGGCGAGGCACTGCAAGGGAAAGGGAAAAAAAATCCTGGCTCCGAGTTTCCCTGAAAAGCACGCCCAGCTGCATGGGGGTTTGACATTGAAAGACTGTCCTTAAAAAAAAAAGGCGGTCTAATCCCCCCCCCCCCGAAAAAGATGTCTGTAACGCTTAAGGGGGCTAGGGCCTCTGCTTTCACTCACTGATGAATGCCCGTCATCCATTGGATGAACTTAATTATTTCCACTGAGTTGTTTAAAATTAGTAATTAAGGGGGAATTGTCTCCTCCCCCTGCAACTAAGCTGGCTGGCTCCCAAACTCTTCTGATGGCTACCTCCGGCCTTTGTTCCTGTGAACAATAGGCTCCGCACCTCGACTATCGACACCGCCCCCAAGCCGGTGTTTACCTGACTCGCCAGTCTGAAGGCAGGCGACCCGCTGAGACCTGGAGCCAGAGAATTCACAGGAACGCCTTTGAAGCAACCGACTTCTGGGGGGGGGGTCGATCCCCCAAAATACTATATAACCTGCCTTAAAAATTATTAAAACCAGTCTTGACCGGAATTCCCGCCTTGACTCACATCTCTCTCCGCCTCCCTGTCCCTGTAACCTCAAAATTCTCTTAACAGGTAACCCGGTTCACATGTAGCTGCTGGCAGACTACAGGTAACAGTTGTGCTACCAGAACCTGTGGCGGTTCTGATGGTACAGACTGTCAGCGAGAAAAGCTGTAGCAGGGAAAGTTAGTGATCGCACACGCGCATGGTGGAACTTCCTGTCAGCAGCGGAAGACGGAAGTTAGGTAGCCTGCAGTGGCTGGGAAGTAGCTTGTTTCGTATCCTAGCAACAGTGCAGGAGGGGCAGAGCTGCCACAGAAGCAGCGGTGGCTTCGGCAGCAGTTCTGGCAAGGGAGGGGGTCTGGTGTGAGCTGTGGCAGCCGCTCTGGCAACTGCAGCTGGGGCTTGGCAGCGGGGAACAGGAAGGTTCGCATGAGGCCCCCGGGAGCAACTGCAACCAGGCCAGCGTGCCATGAGCCCTGCAGGCCAACAAGCCACCACGGAAAACAAGGGGAGCTAGTAGAATAAAGGGAGTGCTACTGTCCTTCAGGGACGAGTGCACGTGTGCGACTTCTGTGAGGATGTGGTTTAGCTTGTTTTGTATCCTAGCAATAAGATGCAGGGGTGAATTAGATTGCCGAGCCCAGTGGCATTCGCTGCATGGGGCATTGCCGCCGCTGCCGCTGAGTTCCACCGGGAAGGAGGGACAGAACAGGGGCGGTCCTGCGGGGAAACGCAGGAAGTACAGAGACTCTTGCTCTGACCAGTGGGGGTGTAAGACTTACCCATTGGTGGAAGAGGCTTAATATCCCATGGTGTTTCTCGTTCCCGTCCAACGCACCAAGTGAAAGGACTTTCGGCACCAAGATGAAAGGGCTTAAAGGGGGGGAGTATAGGGGGCTAGGTGAGAGTGACTAGGTGGCGTGGGGGAAAGGTGTCCAGGCGGGCCCTTGCCTGGGCACCTCTGCCCCTGAGGGACCACACACACAGAGATATGGTATAGAATAGTTTATTCAGAGTAGGGGATGGGAGTTAGTGGTAGAGAGAGGTAGAGAGAGAGGGAGAAAGGGAGGGAGAGAGAGAGAGAGAGAGAGAGAGAGAGAGAGAGAGAGAGAGAGAGAGAGAGAGAGAATAGAGACAGTGAGAGAGTAGAGGCCGGCCATGACCACATAGAGGGGGGAAGAGCCCCAGGGGCAGAGAGGTGAGAGAGTGTGGGAGAGCAGAGAGCAAAGTGGGAGAAGAGGAGCAAGTAGCCCCTCTTATAGTGGGCCAGATTTCTGGGGCGGGGCATACCTGGCTATTGCCAGGTAGGTGTGGGGTGGAGCTTAGATAAAACCCCAACAACAACAGTCTTACAGATACCCTCAGTCCTGTTCAGTGTACACCTACAGTATCATCCTTCACACCTATCCTGGACTCTTAAACAGAATGTAGAACAGGCTGTCCTTGAGGCAGAGTAGCAGCCTGCTGCTTCTAACTGTGAGTTATAGCTGGATCCCACCAGTGACATAATCCTCACAGTAAGCCAGAATACCTGTTAGGTTAGGAAAACTTACAAAAGATTTTCTTTGTTCTTCAGACCTTCCTATGGGCTAAAAATGGCAGCCAACTCCTTACAGCAGTGGCCAAGGTCCATCTTTCTTTCTTTCTTTCTTTCTTTCTTTCTTTCTTTCCTTCTTTTTTTGTAGCAAGGTTCTTCTTATAAACAGATAGGCCATTGGCCTCTTCCAGGTTCCCAGTGCCTGGGCAAGGACTCCATTGTAATCTCTTCCATAGGATGGGGAGTCCTCTGCATTGCCCACCATGTCCTTGCCTTCTACCTCTGGGATCTCTTTTATCTTTTGTCTATATTCTGAGGGAGGACAGATGGTCTCATGAGAACCTGTGTCTCAAGGGAATGGTTTTAGAGAGACATTTTGTTCCTGCAGGTTTCGTGCTATTTTTTTTTAAATCATACTCTATCACACTGTGTTACCAGTTTTGTAATTTTCTTATCAAATGAGTCTGAGGCCAGGAACAGGTACACAATGAGACTCCATTTCCAAAATATATAAATAAACAAACACTTTTTGATTAAAAGCTGTTTGCTTTGTCAAATAATACAGCATTTAGCATTTCTATTTTATTTACAATATACTCCATGATCCTCCATGTCTCAGCATTTATCCCTGGTGCTGAAACTTGCACTCCTTTCAGTGCTAAAATCAAACAGCCAGTACTACCCCCCTGCATCCACCTCCTCCCCACAGATGATTCCTGCCTTTGAATGAGTGAGAAATTTAGTGTCTTTGAAGTGATAAGGCTCCCACTCTTGAGCTATGGGAAAGAAAGTGTTCCCAGATACCTGTGACTGGTTTGTAAAATACACTAGCCTATGAAAATGGGATGAATTATCTCTTCCCATGTCAAAAAGGTCCTTTTCCAGCTGCATGGTTCTTTCTCACTGTCTGAACAAACTATTGGCTTTTAAGAGTGGAGCTCCTTTACCCTCTACACAATCATGGAATGCTAAGGCTCAAGAGCCCCAGCTTATGCATTCTCCTATATATACCCCAAACCCCTAGATGCAAGTGTTGTATTAATCACCTGCAGAGCAGGGAAGGCTGCTATCTGGGTTTGGACTCATATAATACTTTGTGTTTGCATTGGCTTTGTGATTTCTTGTGGTCTCCCAGGGTTCCCACAAACTGAGCATAACATTTTGTGAACTTGTCTGGGATCCTACAGCAGATCCCCAGAATCTGTGAACTGGAGAGTCTAGTGCCAATGGGTGAGTGGTGAGTGTCAGTAGTTCTATACTGTCTCTGTCTGTTCTGTTCTGTTCTTGCTTTTGGCATTGGAAAAGGTGTCTGAGTAAATGGCAGAAGGCAATTAAGAGCAGATGCACTAGAGAGTCACCACCGCCTTGGGGATCAGAGAGACATTCCTGATCTTGAGTGTTTGTTGGTTTCCTAGTGGTGGTGGTGGTGGTGATTTGTGATTGAGGAAGAGCTGTTTTCCTCCCCACATTGCCTCCATGTTTCAAGCAAGAGTTTGTAAGTCCTAGCTTTTGGGTCTATTTCTGTTTCCAGTCAAGATGCAGCTATTTTGCTATTTTGTGTGTGTGTGTGTGTGTGTGTGTGTGTGTGTGTGTGTGTGTACCATATTCCTTGTGGTGTTTGGTTTTATGTTGAATTGGACTTTGATGGACTATGTAGGACAGTCAACATTTTAGTTTTAGTTTTAAGGTAGTTAGAACTAGAGTTCACAATCTCTCGGTGAATATGGGGAGGGGGAAAATGTCCACAATACTGAAGCTTGGAGTGGTTAGCCTTTGGAGTCAGATGGCCACCAGAGGGGACTTTCACCTCCCCATGGTGTTCATGGTGAAAGAGAAAGTGTTCAGTGTTCCAAAAAGCACAGAGGCACCCAGATCAGGTCCCCTATATAGTAGTTTGGAAGGATTTGGTTATTAATCCACTGCCATAGGTTAAATCCTTCCTCTTCCCTCCTTCATCACCTGGAAACTGTTGGCCTTGGAGACAGAAGAATGAAAACGGGAAGTTGCTAGACCTCCCATGCCCCTTTACTCCACTTTGCAGGATAGCAAACTTGAGAAGGTCCTATGTTTCCACCATATTACATTCAAGCTTCAGTTGTGCCTGTACTCCCACCAGTGCCCGCCCCACTACCACCTGCACTTCCCCCAGAGGAAACCCTGGAGAAAGTGCTGGCTTGATCACCAAACCCAGGTGTGTCAACTTCAGGAATGGAGGGGGGCTCAGTATAGGGAGCATGAAGTAGGCATGTGGTGCCTCTCGAGGGTATAGAGCCAGAGGCAGATTCCACCATTTTATCCATAAGGGCAATGGAGCCAGTTGACCAACAAGGGAATCAACCCCACCATTATTGGCCCTTTGCTACTGCTAATCTTTATAATTGGAGGAGAGAGAATGCTAGATTCTCTGAAAACCCTAAAGAGCTCATTGGGCTCTTAGACACTATTCTTTTTACCCATCTTGGGATGATTGTCAGCAGCTCTTGCAGATACTCATTACCACTGAGGAAAAGGAAAGCATCATTTTGGAGACCCAAAAGAATGTTTTGACACTCCAACCCAGAACCCTCCTGACATAGACAATGAATTTCCCCTCATGAGACCAGCTTGGGACTACAGTATGGGTGAAGGCAGGGAACACCTTCAAGTCTATTGCCAATCTGTAATGGAAAGTCTCAGGGCAGCCACTCAGTGACCCACAAATTTGGCTAAGGTCTGTGATTCAGGCAGAAAGATAATGAAGGTCCAGTAGAGTTTCTTGAGCAGATTATGGATGATTTCCACAATTGTATGCACCTAAACCCTGAGGAGGAAGAGAATTCTAACAGCGTGGTGCTGGTGTTTACAAATCAGTCAGCACCAGATATTCGAAGGAAATTACAGAAGTTAGAAAGACTAGGGAAGAAGTCATTGAGAGATTTAGTGGAGGTTGTGGAGAAGGTATACCATAATAGGGAAACTAAAGATGAAAAGAACATTAACACAGAGAAGTTATTAAACAGAGATCTGGCCAAAGTCCTTCTGGCCAATAGTAAACCAGACCAGAGAGAAAGGAAGTATCAGCTCTGGAGTATTGCTGAAGGGAAAAAGCCTAAGGGGTCATTGACCAATCTTAGGTAAGAACCAATGTACCTATTATAAGGAGGAAGGCCATTGGGCTAAAAAATGCCCAAAGAGGAAGCCACAGACTTTGAAGGAAGAACAAGATTGAGGGAATCAAGGCTCAGACCCATTCCCCAAGTCCAGAGTAACCCTTAGAGTGGAGGGGGACGCCTCTAGAATTCTTCCTGGATAGTGGAGCTCAACATTCAGTGCTCATAAAGGCAGAAAGGCAGCTGTCCACTAAGTCGTCCTGGGTCCAAGGGGCCACAGGCACCAGACAATATTCATGGACTACCCAAAGAACAATGGACTTGGGAATGGGACGGGAAACCCATTCATTTATACTCATTCCATAATGCCCCTACTCCTTACTGGGAAGAGATCTCCTAGCTAAAATGAGGGCCCAAATTCTTTTTAAACCTGGGGAAGTCTGGTTAATGGATCAGAACTGTGATCTGATCCAGGTGCTGACACTTGACTTGGCTTCCGAGACTGAGTATAGACTATATGAGTCACTAGCCACTCCCTGAATAAGATGTGGATATTTGGTTGACAAAGTTTCCTCAGGCATGAGCAGAAACTGGAGGCACAGGCTTGGCAAAACCCCAACTCCCTGTGTTCATAGGGCTTAAACCAGAGGCAAGCCCAGGACAAGTTCACCAATATCCTATTTCTCAAGAGACACAGAAGGGAATCACTACCCCATATCTAAAAACTGTTGGCCCTGGAAGTCCTCAGGCCATATCGATCAGCCTGGAACTCTCCATTATTGCCTGTGAAAGGGCTAAAGTCCAATGACTATTGCCCCATCCATGACCTATGGGAAGTTAACAGCAGAGTAATGGAATATACCCCATGATGTCTAATCCTTATACCTTACTGAGCTCATTGCCGCCAGATCAGAAATGATATTCTGTTCTTGACCTAAAAGATACTTTCTTCAGCTAACCATTGGCTACCAAAATCCAGAAATACTTTGCCTTTGAGTGGAATGATCCTGAAGGAGGCATTAATGGACAACTCACCTGGACCCATCTGCCTCAAGGCTACAAGAACTCACACATTAGTTTTGATGAAGCTTTACATGAAGACTTGGGTGAGTACTGGGCCAATAACCCAGATATAATCCTTCTTCAGTAAGTAGGTGACGTGTTACTTGTAGCAGAAACCAAAGAGGGTTGCAAGAAGGGGACCCAGAATCTCCTTACAGCCTCTGGGGAACATGGGATATCAGACATCTGCCAAAAAAGTACAGCTCTGTAAGACTGAAGTCACCTATCTTGGTTATATTCTGCAAGAGGGCTAGCAATGGCTTTCTACAGTAAGAAAAGAGACTGGTCTCAGCATCCCAATAGCCTCAGAGCACAAGACAGGCAAGAGAGTTCTTGGAGTTCTCAGGCTTTTTCAAAATATGGGTTCCAGGCTGTGTAGAAATGACCATACCCTTATATGAAGCCATCAAGGTAGCCAAGGACTTTGTTTGGAGTCAGGAATACCAAAGGGCCTTTGACAGGCCCTGCTGTCAGCACCTGCTTTGGGGCTAGCCAGCACCTGGAGCTAGCCTGGGGTGGAGCGCTGAAGTCCTTTGATCTGCCAGAGCTACAGTTTCCAGAATCAAGCAGGCTACCTGCTGAGCACTGCTGTGGAACATTGGAGGTAACACCCACAGAGTTTGGGGGAAGGGACTCGCCCCAAAAAGCCTTATATTGTGAGACCCCAATTAAACATTGATCCTTGATCAGCAAACTGTTGTCCTGGCCTTTTGTTCTTCTTTGTAGCCCTTCATCTTTCCCCAGCTTCTCTTCCAGGGCCCCAGTTCATCATAGCAACAGAATGCTACATTATGAGTGGGTGTTCTGTTGTAATGTAAGAGTAAACAAGCCTTGTGATGAATAGGATGAACTTGCTGCCAATGGGCTTGTTTGGAACTGCCCTGGATGAGAGAAAAGGCAATTCTTTCTCTCTATTTTTATTTGCAATTGAAATTCAACTCAAGATGAGTGTCTCACAGGATGAAGAGGCTTAATTGGTCTTGATGACAGCAGATCTCCCTATCACAGTCTACCAGGATGAGGGAGAAACAGATATCTATTTAATGAAATTTGAAACAAATTGAAAGGGCAAAGAGGAACAGCACTATGATCTCACAGAAGCACAGAACATCCTGTTACTTAGCCTGTCTGGGCAGGTTTCTGTAGGCATGAAGATGCCTGCTGGCCTCTGTTATATCAGTTACTCTGTTGAATACATTGTGATGGAGTGCTATTGTAATGGATACAATTATGCTTGAAGGTTTTTTTTTTCTTTTCTCAAGTCTACAGCACCTGGTATTCCCATGCAAGTAATGTTAAGTTTTAATTACTGTATCTAAGAGATATGTAAAACTGAAAAATAAAACAAAACAAATAAACAAATAAACAAACAAAAATCCAAAAACCCAACAACAAAACACACATAATACTGTAAGACTTCATGTTCAAGAGGTTTAGAGTAGGGATCAGCTATGAGAAGTGCTCAGAAGAGCCACTACTCAGTAATAGGTACTTGGCTATGCTAAGGTGGCCTGGTGGCAAGCTTGTACTTCAGTGTGTTAAATATGCACATCAGTCAGCCTATTTGTCTGAGATTTTATGATGCTTAACAGTTGGCATTTGGTTTTATGTGGTTTTTTTAACTTATTTGTTTGTGTCTTCATTTGTTTCTTTAGTTTGCTTTTGGTCTCTCTCTCTCTCTCTCTCTCTCTCTCTCTGTGTGTGTGTGTGTGTGTGTGTGTGTGTGTGTGTGTGTGTGTGTGTGGTGGGGTGTATGGGTGTGTGTTTGGCATGCTAGCCCACTCTATATCTGGTAATTTGCACTCTGGTGAATTAGAAGTTTCTGTAGAACAGGCTCCTTATGTACCAGAGTGAAGGAACCTCTTACCTGTGCACAATTAAGGCAAGTATTGCTGGGGCTTGTAGTTTGCAGATCCACTGTGCTTAAAAGAAATGGTGCAGTAGGAGACTGAATCCATGTCTCCCTGTTCTGACCACCCAGCAAATCCTCTTCAAATCAGTCTCCAGAGAAAAAACCATCTTCTGTATTTGGAAACTGTTTCAATGAATATTGAGTATTCTGTCAAACAACATTCAGACTTAACAAAAAAGCAAGTTCATGATTTTTTTCACTAAGCTAAATATTCTCATAGAAGAAACTATTTTTTCTTTCTCCTCCCAGTTCTTTGAGAGCAGGTAGCCCCAACAAGAAATTTATCATACTTCATTATCTAATATGGCTCTGTACATTTCCTCCCTTTTTTATTAATTTGAAAACGAGAAAGTAGAAAACAAGTGGATAAATATCCTTCATAAGAAGGTGGGCCTTAACCAGGAGAGGAAGCATTGACTGCAATTCCTCTTAAATATTGTATAACGTCTTTTTCAGAGGAGGGGTAATAGGCCCCCTTATTATTTTAAGGACAGCCTCTCGACGTTAACCCCTATGCAATTAGGTATACTTCCTGGGGACTCAGAAGCAGAATTTCACCTCCCCATGTAGTGCCTTGCCTTGCACATCTCACTGGTACCCATGTTTGTTCATAAACAAACACACATAGATCTGAGTTCTATGTGGCTCCCTCTTTGGAGATCCACTTTGTGTAAGTTTTGAAGCCAGGGAGTCTGCAAGTGTCTTTAACAGACATGCAATCCCTCAGGCTCCCAGGTTCACCTGGATGGAGACAGCCAGTCTGCTTAACAAACAAGGTCAAGAATTAAAGGTGGAACGGGATTAACTTGTCCCTGAAGTATCCAATTCAGTTGCAAATTAACAACTCAAAAGACACAAAGCTTGGCCTCTGGGGTAGGAGAGGTAGCCTTGTGTATCAAGAGATAAGCTGTTACTTCTCAGGAAAAGTCAAGACTGTAGTTTAAATTAACACAGCTGGCGGAAGATTGTTAGCCATCTTCAAAATTGGAATCTTCAATATTGGAATTATTTCTAGACCAGTCTATGGTTGAGTCAGCTGATCACAATGAGGAGAAAAGTCATTATAACTCCTCTTTAGATTAATTTTTCCTAAGCTAGCTTAACAGTATCCATGTTCTGTCCCACAAAGTCTAAAAGCTTGAAGCTAGGCCATTTATCTAACCTGGGACATTTGACAATTAAGGTAAGCCAAGAATATATACCTAATATAGCTCTTATGTTACCATGGTCTGGGCATTCAGCAAGCACACAGTCAGCTTATCTTCAGCATGCCACACCAATCACTCTGGCAGCTAGCATGCTTCTGCAGCATTCTGTGGAAAAAAAAAATAGGGGACATGCCTTCTTCCCCAATATTAAATCAGGATCATGGCATATGTCAATAAGAGAATTCCTTCATTTCACCTAGACATCAGTATGCCTAATTACAGGATGTCATATACACTCAGCAAGGAGTTCCTTGGCATCCAAATTTTAAAACTTTCTCAAAAATATGCAAGAATAATTTAAATGATATGCATGGGAACACAATTTCCCCTCTCTTCTCTCTTCCAAAAAGATATTGTTTTATTAATTTAAGTTGGAACACAAAGTATATACCATAACATAGGAAATAACTGTAATTATAGAAAATAAACGTAGCATTTTTAGTTGCTTTTTCTGTTAGAGCAGTTGCAACTAGAAAGCCTAAAAATGAGTCATTAGTCACATGCACATATTTTTTAATCTTCTAAATTAGAAATATGAGCATCATTTATCTGTAATAATTAAGTCCTCTAGGATTAACACCATTATGTGGTAGAGTTAGAAACTGAGGACATCAAGAACAAATCTTTATAATTTGATTTGATGTGCACAAAAATATAAAATTATTTTTTAAGCCATTATCCTTTTGATGATATAAATAATATGCTTGTACATCCGATTGTTTCTATATAGCCTGTCTGGGATACAAATTTTATATGCCTTGCCTTAAAGAGTCTTGTCCAGGCACCCTTTTAAAAGATTAATTATATAAGTATATTGTATCTGTCTCTCTAGCCTTGGGTTAGCTTTCAAATATCTAAAGGACAGTCATTTAGAGAACATATCCTTTGAAATTTGAATTACATTTGCATAAACTGTAAAAACTAAGAATTAGCAGTATTAAAAAGGAAACAATTTTAAGCAATTATAAACCATGAGCTATACATATATCTACTATTATTAAAAGCTTGATTTTTTTAACATCTCAAAAATAGCTGCTATAGTATTTGTGCTGAAGCAGTGAAAAACTTAAAGGAATAAACATGTGATTTGATAGTACAAACTATCTTTTGGATAACAATTATAAATTTTGCCTAAAAAGGCTTGCCATGTAATAGATCAACCATTAATAATTTGATTCCTGCTTGAAACAAGGAACAAATGTTTTCTACCTTGAAAACAAAGGTTTAAGACCTCCTGTGGCAAGCTTAAGATGAGGTAAATATAAGATAAAGCCAATTAATATATCCTAACAACCTTTGAAAACCATTTACCTAAAAAATTTAAAAGTCCATAGTTAGGAGCAAAGGCCTGTAACAAACATTCTATGAACATTATACACTGAAAAATTTAAGATCCTAACTTCTTGTATTGAAACAGAGACAAAACTTTTTTTCTCACATGAGGTAAGGCTATTAGCCATTCCTTGAGGCAAAAACCTTCTAATGAAATTGCTTTTCTGTTTCTTTAAAGTTAGAAGTAAATGCTTTTTAATTATCAGAATGTAAAGCAAAAACCAACCCTTTAAATCCACAATAATTTTGTAGGGAGTAGACAGGCCAAATGTTAATGCCTTTATAGCCTCCTTGACCTTTCATAGATTTGAACTGCATTTTAACCCATGCCTGGATAAGTCAAGAATTTTTTTTTAAGCCAAACACTCCCTAGCTTGGGCCTGTAAAGCAGAAACAATTTCTCAAAGCTTCCTCACTAGCTTTCCCTGAGGCAGTTCTAAGCTTTGCACTAACTCAAATGTAAATTTTTTTTATCTGCCCTAAGATCCACCTTGAGTCCTTGGCAAGGGCATTGTATGAGATTCCTCAAATGTAAATATCTTCTAATCTCAGCCTTTTATCTAAGACCAGACCCAAACCTACCTGTCCTGCAAGGACATTTTGAGGATTAAACAAAAGAAACCTGTAATTCCATGGTCAAAAGGAACCTGCTTGATATCAAATATATTTCTACTGAGATCCCCTTTTTAATCTTGGAGGGTTAAATTTTGCTCCTACCATTGTAGCCTATAAACTTGTGGAAAAGTGGCAATGGGCCTATAAAAGCCACAGCTGTATCACTCTCAATATTATCTTAATTACAAGATATTTTAAGAATCGTGAGCCTGCAAACTGAAAAACTGCAGCCAATGACACACTGGCGATTTTTATTGTAACTCAATTTTTCCTTCCATTAGAGCACAACTGCAATTTTGGAAGCAAATCCCAACTTTAAACAATCTATTTTCTTTAAAATCAATGGCAAACACATTTTTACAGTACAAGGTTTGTCTGTCAGTGTAACTTATTAAAGAGACATTATTTTAAATCTTAATCTTCATAAGTCCAATCTCCAGGCCAAGATTCACACAAAACACCATGCCAATTTAGAAGCATCTTAAAGGCCTGTATTTCCTGGGTTGTGTCATGCCACATGTTGTTTAAAAATGGCGACTACCCTAAACTACCAGCTTTAACCTAACTTTTTGTTAATAACATTACACCTTTTAAATCATGTCCAATGACTTAAGCCAATACTCTATATAGTCAAGACATGCAAAATATACCTTTAAGACCAATTATAAACAATAACAAGGCATGAGTTGCGTTAGGCCATGTGTAGCTAGTTAAGACGGCTCCAACACTGAATCACCAGTTTTAAACCTTTTCTTAATAACACTATACCTCTTAAATAATAACCAATTAATTTACAACTCTTTAGTTAAGATATGTAAATCCTTAAAAAGACCAATTAGAAACAAGTATAAAGCGATTACACAAATTTTATAAACTGAACCAAAGTTTTCCCAAATCTTGAGGCTTCTGGGCTTTTAAAAGTGGCTTTTTCCCCAGCCATGTTTGCCTCTCACTGCGGCACGGCTTTAAATCAGTCCCCACACAAACTGCGGCTGGCTCAAGAGGTTGCCAGCAGATGAAATCCTTAACAATTTTTCTTTTTAACATGAAACAAACAGTAATTCACACAAAAACACGGAGAGGACATAAATGTACACATAGACAAACAGTTGGTGCACCGGGACAAACAACACAGAAAGATACACAGAAAGAAGCGTGCTTGTTGTTAAGCAATTGCATCCATTTTCCTCTTAAAACAGCTCTTGGAGGCTGTGGACATACGCCTATTTTTAAAACCCTTTTCTTTTTCGCCTGAATCAGCTCTTATGAGGTTTGGACAAATGCCTACCAATTCCTTCCCCATATTCCACTGTCTGCCCCGTAAGCGAGTACAGCACTGGGTCCATACTGCCTCACTTAGTTCATATCCTCTAACTCACCGTGCAGGATACCATCTTTTCCTTTTCCGTTTTCTGTGAAGCTTCACCAAGACATGGTCACCTCAGGAAGTCTTCTTGAATCCATCCCCGCGTCCGGGCGCCACTCTGTTGGATTCCATAGCTGCCTGCAGCTATTATGAAGTGGATTTCTGGAACAGAAGCTGAGGGATGGATGAGGAAGGGGCGAAAAGAAGAAGGGCTAAGACAATATTCACTGATCAAAGCCGGAAACTTTAATGGTGCCAGACCTTTTAGCAGTTTGGGCAAACCCTTCCCCCCAGACTCCGGGCTGAGTTCTGGTGGAAGTTGTCTAGCTTCTCTTGGAGGTCCTCGTCTTGACTGCTCCAGCAGCTAGGTGGGTCACCTGCTTAATTCAGGAATTCCTAGACCTGGAGGAACAATGAACTTAATCTTTACTTCGAGCACTCCACCCTAGGTGGAACAGGATCCTGGCTTTCTGGGAGAAGTTAACCTTGACCATAGTCAAGTACTCTTAGCACTCCACCCAAGGATAAAAATTCCTGCTTTAACCTACTTCCCTATTATGCCCTAATGGCAGATTCCAGCCCAAAGCCAGGGATTGTCCTTGACCAATGTCAAGGTATGACTCCCAAATATGGCTCTGTACAAGAGCATATATTCAGGCAGATCTCCTGTACCCTATTGACCTAAGACAAATACCTGACAGCTTAAAACAAAGTCCTGGACAGCTTTTAATCTGTCCAGTAGATACATACCTGCTCTTCTATGAACCCATATGACAGTTTCCAGGCATGCTAGTGAAACTATGAAATTCCCTCAAATGGGCATCTGTAAATGTCCCTGTATTTTATTTTTCTACCCTTTAGCTCTTTTTTTTTCAATCTGAACCTTTCAAGAAAGCATAAATTAAATTAAATTTTAAAATTTTAATTTTTAGTTAAATGGATATAAATTGATTACCCAAATTAGCTCATTTAAAACTTTTAGGGCATGATTTAAAATAGAGCCATTTATTCATTTCCAGATTTTCTCCTCTTGTACTTAATTTAGTCCAATAGAAAATAACTGTTCTTTTCGCTTTTAGAAGTCCTGCATTAATCTCAATAATCCCAAGTAAGTGAGGGACTTAAACTACAACATGTTTGTTCATGACTTACTTACTTCTACCAACCTTCTAAAGCACTATTACTCCTGTGTGAACTTCTTCCTAGCTCCTCACCAGCATGTTCTTTGCTGGTTACTAACTCATAATCTGTTTAAAATCCAAATCTACACTTAACATAGACAATGGATTAAAGTTCAGAGATATCTACATAGCTTAAAAAAAGTATTATGTTCTACTGAGCAATTTTATTTAACAATTCTTCTTCATCTTGGATGAGCATCAAAGTGGTTCCTCTCACAAAGCAATCAGCTAGACCTCCAGCCCACGGTATGGAAATTTGAGAAATAAATAAGTATTTGTCCTGATACGAATGCCAGTCTCTCTAGCACTTTAGTACGGCTGATCTCCCTAGAGTAAGAAAGAAGACACATTCTATTCCTGCCCTGTTCCTGCTGCACCACAATCAATTACACGCCACAGGTCTCCATTAGTGCATGTGGGAACATGGCTAACACTGACATATGTCAAGGAATCACAAATAATGACAAAGGGTTCATTTTATAATTTTTATTAATTAACTTCAGACAAATTAAACTGTTCAACATATTCATTAAAATAACCAAATGTTCCACTTTTTAACTTGATAACTGTCTGTCATAGTCAAAGTTTTATTGCTATGAATAGACATCATGACCAATGCAACTCTTATAAAGACACCATTTAATTTGGGCTGGCTTACATGTTCAGAGGTACAGTCCATTATCATCAAGGCAGGAGCATGGCAGCCTTCAGGCAGGCATGGTGCAGGAGGAGATGAGAGATCTACATCCTCAGCTGAAGGCTGCTAGAAGACTAGCTCCCAGTGTGTTAGGAGGAGAGTCTCATTGCCCACCCTGACAGTGACACACTTCCTCCAACAAGGCCACACCTACTCCAACAATTCTACACCTACTAATACTGCAATTCCCTGGGCCAAGCACAGCCAAACCACCACATTGCCTATTAGGGATCATGTGCATCCATTAGGGGTCATAAGCACCAGCAGCTTGAGGGAGCAGGGCCAGGTGCCTCGGCTCATAAATGTTAAGGCCACAAAGCTTCAATACAGGTCCCAGCACCAATATTTGTAAGCTGTGTGACTCTCCAAGAGATCTTACTGTTATGTCTGTCTTCTCTTACAAAACCATAGTGGTATAGTGTCTCCATGGAGGACTGTTTGACTGATGTAACTCACACCTTCTGTCAACCCATATTCATGGGAAATTAAAGCCATGCCATTACCTTTTGGTTTGGTCCTATTTTCTTGTGCAGTAACACTGCATAAAAGTAATGTGAACTTTCCATGGTGGACAAGGTATGGATATTTTTATGTAACATTATATGACATTGACTTTACCCTAGGCTCAACTCCTTGAGCTTCCAAATACTATGAAGAAGAGGAATTTTTATGTGAAAAAAAATTATGAAGCAAAAGCTCTTGCCTCAGTTATCTAAGACGCTGAATCTAATCATACTAAAGAGAAAGGCTCAGCCCTGCACAGCCAAGTTTTAGAGCCAACTGATGTCAGCCTATTCCTCTACAGGCATCTAAGAAAACCAAAACATACCCTTGTTAAATCCACTTGTGTAATCTGATATAAAGGTCAGAGGTGGTTACATAAGACCTCCCTTAACTACATACAAGGAATATTTTTAAAATTCCTAGTGGACTAACTGGAACTAGTGCTATACTTTATGCGAATGATTTTATACACACACACACACACACACAGAGAGAGAGAGAGAGAGAGAGAGAGAGAGATTTTAATCTGAGCTAAGTCCATGTTATATCTGGTAGCTATAACTTTCTCAATATGATGTGGACAGTAAGCAGTGCTGTGTGATCTGAACACCACTGACAATATACTAGAGAAACAGGCATAAACTAGGAGTCTCTCTGACGCAGAGGGCTTTGTCCTTTAAATATTGATACTGTAGGGTTACAGACATCAGATGAATCCACAGATAACTAAGAGTAGTCTGGCTCCAGAGCCTATGCTCCTGGGTTACACCCTGCTGCCATCCCTACAGAAGGCCTTAAGGCAGAGAGACTTAAGGGTCATCTGTAACTGATAGACACATGTATTTGCTTTCTGTGTTTGATGACAGGCTTTCCTGAAGAGATCTGTCAGGGCTTCTGACCACTGGATCAGCATGCAAAGAGTCATCAGAGCACTGTTGGAAGTAGACAGACAGCATTGAGTATAAAACAGTTTGTGTGTTTCAGACTACTTTTCCTTCTACTGTGTTCCTGTGTTGTGATGTTTGTCAGTTGTGCCTATGAGACATGAAAGGCTGAGTATGTAAGGCCAAGTATATTGGAAAAAAAGAAAAATAAACCCTTAGGCTGGACAACATGTGCCCTAGCAAACTCCATATGCCCTCAAATCTAACAGCCTTCCATCTGCTCCAAATCTCTCAACTCTAATCTCTTTTTCTGCCCTTCTATTTACGAGCTACAATTATATTAACACTTTCCTTGCTGTGATTTCACTTACATCCTTAGTGTGGTGGTGGCCTCTCTCTTGTCTACTCCTGTTCCAATTAAAATGTTTCCTTACTATAACTGTAAGACCCCCCCAAAACCGAGGGTGCCCCAGCAACCCACACCTCAGAAGGCGACACCCAAATCACTCTCGAGAAATGTTCTCGATGCAATAACATGAGGATTTCTTTATTCCAGAATTCTGGGTTCCACAGCCATACACCGCGCAGGGCTAGAGGACTGTGGACCCTGAGTGTAGAACTGGGACAGCTTTTTATAAGTTCACAATGAAGCCCACGAATCACCAACCAATCATTTCTTAGCATCGAAAGCCCGCAAAATGGGAGCCAATCGATTTGTACCACTCCATAGTTTTTAGGCCAATCAGTTTAAATTATTGGAGCCCGCGCTCAGTGAACCAATTAGTTTCCTATAATGTCTACAGCTGCGTGAACTCCTGCTTAGAGGTAATGGTATAAGTTTACAGAAGATAAGCTTAGCCCATTTCCAGTTACCCTATGGGGCCAGGATCACCTATTCAAGGCCTTTCTGCTAGGTCTAAACAAAGGGCGGGCTCTGGAATGTGACCTTTTACCTAGTTTCTAACAAAACGAGATAGCATTTTAAACTCCTGATTTCTTGGGGTCATTAGAGTTAGGCTGTATTATTTTCTATCCTTTCATGTGTGTGTGTGTGTGTGTGTGTGTGTGTGTGCCTTGGTTTGAGATGGAGTCTGTATATAGTCCTGCCTGTTCTGGAATTTACTATGTAGACCAGGCTGTCCTTGATCTCACATAAATCTGCCTGCCTCTGTCTCTACCTCTGAGTGCTGTGATTAAAGGTATACCATTCCTAAGAAAAGGGGTTCTCTTATACACAAATTTGTAAGGGGAGGTTCTGATACTAAGGTCTAGTTGCCTAGATGGTTCTTGATTTGTCAATAAAGAAGGCCCAGAGCTAATTGCTGGGCAGAAAGTACAAGTGTGGCTTCCAGGTTTCAGAAGGTAAATGCAGACACAAGGAAGAGGGACTTTTTCTGCCAGGCTTTAGAAAGGGGAGGAGCATGCAGCAATCATGTAAGATCTTAGGGTAGCCAGGGATTGCATCTCCACTGTGGGAGGGTTGCCAGACATATTTGGCAGGATCTAATTGGAACCACCCCCTTAGTCTGGGGCCAAAGGAGAGATGGAGTGGTGGTTTGGTAAGGGCATACATTTCTAGACAGCAGGTATTTGCACCCAGGAACTGGGCTAACAGACAAGTTAAGGGAACAAAGCTGTCAGAGTGTCTTTTACCTGCAGATTCAAGGCTCTCAGGAGTGAGCCAGTAACAGGACCCCTCATGGAGTAGAGGCAGATAGAGAGAGTCCTAGTTGTAGCTGACATCAGTCAATCCCAGAACCAAGCCAGGGAGAATGGAAGTGAGCTGGGAGGGGTTGGTGTCACATCCTGGGCGAAGGCCATAGAGTAATTATAAAACTAAAGGCAACACACAGCAAATAGGGTGTAGCAGCAACTTTGGGACTGAGACTAAAGGTTTCCCAAACCCCTAGAGATGAAAACTACCATATGACCAAAGTGAATCATCCCTGGTTTATATTCAACAGATTTCATATTTTAGTACACAGAAACCTGCACACCCAATTTAATAGCTGTTCCATTTACAATAGTTAGGAATGGAACCAGCTTTGAGTTTCTTTAAAAGATGAATGGATAAGGAAAACTTGGTACACATGCAAATGGAACATCACTCATCTGTAAAGGAAAATAAAGTCATGAAATTTCCAAGTAAATGGATGGAGCTAGAAAACATTGTAGTTAGTGTTGTAACCTAAGTCCAGAAAGACAAACACTGTATATTTTCTCATGCAGAACCTAGCTTGAAACCTCTTGTTTTATGTTTAACTTGGGGCACAAGTAGTAGTCAGGAAACTAGAAAGGGGACTTTATGGAGAGAAGGGGATAGTAGATTATGGATAAAACAATTGCAGAGAGCTGGAATGTTGGTGGTAAAAAGGCTTAGGACAGAGGGCATGGGACAATGGAGGAAATTAGCTGTGGGTATCGGAGAGTGCTGGGGACTAACCCAAAGCAGGGCAGTGTGGACAGACATATAAATGTCTTCAATCTCACAATCCAGTTGAAATATATATACAACTACAAGGATAGTAAAAAACATGATGTTAGAGAAAAAGGAGGATGTAGGACAGTGTTGGCTGAGGAAGAGTGAAGGGGGAGTTTGGATGAACCTAAACTAAGGACATTTGAAAATTTCTATGAAAAGCTACTGCTTAATATACTAATTTCAAAATATAACTTCAATAAACTATTTTCTGTCCTTAGATTCACTTTGTCAAACACTGAGAGAAAAGGCAGCATACAACCACACAGTCACATGCTCTTACAAATGATTTTTCACCCTTCTAACCTGACTCAACAGTCTAGGGGGTCTAAGACATCCTGGTGGGAGACTCTACCCACATCTGAAATGACCTCTCTCTCTCTCTCTCTCTCTCTCTCTCTCTCCTTGGCAATAAATACAGATCACCCACTGTGACATGAGTGCTATATTCCTCAAAGATTTACTTATCAAGTGAGCCTGAGGCCAGCCACAGCTACCCAGTGAAATTCTCTTTCCAAAATAAATAAACACTTACTTTAAAATTAAAAGCTGGGTTTTTTTTTTTTGTCAAATAATACAGCATTTAGCAGTTCTGATTATTTTTTATGCAGTAAACTACATTCAGTGTTTCAGTCCCCTCTTCTTGCGATCCTATTTCTCAAAACAAAACAATAAAACAAATAAACACCCCCCCATCCCTAAAAGAACTTCATGTGCTGTGTGAGTGCGTGTTCTGCTGAAAAGAAAGAGTTCGCAAAATGAACAAGTTTGAGTTGTTGCCAATGGGCTTCTTTGGAACCAGCCAGGATTAGACAAGTCTGTCTGGTTTCATTTGCAGTAGAGACTCACTCAGATCAGAGATGAAGAGCCTCACAGGATGAAGAGGCTTCCATGAGACTGATGAAGACAGACGACACTACCACAGACCACCTACTAGAGGGAGAAACAGATATATATTTAATGCAATTTGAAACAAACTAGAAAGGCAGAGAGGAGCATCACCATGGTCTCACAGAGAAGCAGAACCTCCTGCCTGTTAGCCTGCATGGGCAGGCTCTGTAGATGTGAAGGTACTTGGAGGCCTCTCTTATATCATTTGTATGTATTGCATACGTTGTGATGGAGTGCTATTGTGACGGATGAAATTAAGTATTAAGTTTTGACTACCATGTCTAAGAGATCTATAAAACTAAAAAGCAAAACAAAACAATTATCCTGTAAGGCCCCTTGCTCAAGGGTGGATAACTTCCTGGAATGCTTCAAGTTGTTCACGTAAGAGAAGAAGCCACATGTTTTCAGTTTCCTAAAGAGAGCAGGTAGGTGGCAGTTAGATTTTCTCAGCAGAAAACTACTGCTCTGTAGTCAGATTCTCCAATAAATTGCAAGAGTGCTAGGTAGGTTTTGTTGTTGTTCTGAGTTTTAGTGGGAATGCTGGTATTGCTTGAACAGCAAGCCCCTTTACCCCCTGAGCCATTTTGCTGGCCCAAGAGAAACTGCTTTTTCTGCAAAATGCTTTAAGGGATATGTATACTGTCATGCAAGTTCTAACTTAGAGATTTCTGAAGACATTAGGGTGAGGAACATTTAGCCAGAATATGAACTGGGCAGGCCCAAGCATAAGGCCCAATTTTTCCTTTCTAATCATTTCCTCCAGAACTGGCTAATTTTGGTTTACTTTGAAACAAGCTCAGGGACATTTGAGTTTTTCTGACATATGAATTAATCCATAAACATGCTGTAAACACTCACAGATTTTTAAATATAAACACAGGTATTTTCATTTTGTGGATATGTGGGTAGGAAGACAAGGGCAGGTGAAAAAATAGGGATCTCATTTTAACAAAATTCTAAACTGCTTTTCTTGTGTTTCTTCCAAAGCCTGGTAATAGTAAGCATATTTATGCAAGTTTTGCAACACATGTACCATTTTATTCAATTTTTTGGATCATTTGAAAAAAATCATTGTGTTTATACTGTATATATATATATATATATATATATATATATATATATAGTGTGTGTGTGTGTGTGCATGTATTATGTGTGTGTGTGTGTGTGTGTGTGTGTATCCACACTGTAGAATGGCCAGTGTGGACAGATCTTAGGTAGATCTATGTTCAAGCCTCACAATTGACACTCTGTACAAATAATTGAATCGAAATGGATCACAAATTCAAACATGAAGTCTATAAATTTAAATGTACTTGAAGAAAAAAAAAACCTTTGTGAGTGAGAGTTTGTCTTAGGGTTAAGTTTTGCTTACAATATCAAAATCTTTACCTACACACCAGAAAAATACATTGGTTTCAGTGTAATGAAAACTTTCAGGTCTGGCCCCTTACAAAAGATTAAGAGGATAAAGAATGGACAGGCAGGTTTTTTCTTCTCTTACTCAAAAAAAATGTACTTAAAATGTACTGAGAGCTTAAAACACATTGGTAGGGACCAAGGAAATGTCTCATATGTTGAGAGCACTTGTTATTGTTTCAAATTGATTGTGAATATGTTTTATTGGGCAAGTAATTGTTTGAGTGACAGTTCTGCGATAGGTACTATCTTTGCATATGAGTTTCCATTTGACAATTGCTAGTATTTAAACATGCAGATTATTTCATGTGTCGACATTGTTTCCTGCAGTATTATAAACGTATTAGTTACTTTTATAGCCAATTAATAGACTCATTAGAGCTCTATATGTAGATATATCCATGTTGTCTGACTATCAATACTTTTATCTCTGAGGCTGGACTGTTATGTCTTGCCCTTGAGGGTCCCTGGCTAGGACCCTCAGCATCACACTAGAATGGTGAGCAGACATCCTTGCCTTGACATTTGTCAGTGGGAGTGGGGGTAGGGACCTTTTCTGCTTGCTGTAATTGAAATTTTCTTTTTGGATATTGCAGCTGTACCCAATTAACTGCTATTCAAACCAATCCTGCTGGTGGCAGTGCTTCTTGATATGCCCCATCCCCCAAAGTTCTGGGTTCCCAAAGGATAGACATAGATAGATAGATAGATAGATAGATAGATAGATAGATAGATATTGATATATATTTAGATATAGAGATATAGAGATATAGATATAGATATAGAGATATAGATATATAGCTATAGGTATAGAGATATAGATATATAGATAGAGATATAGAGATATAGAGATAGAGATAGAGATATATGTAGGATAGACACACACATATATATATACACATATATATGTGTATATATATATATATATATATATATATATATATATATATATATGCACTGTACTGGCTGGTTTTGTGTGTCAACATGACACAGGCTGGAGTTATCACAGAGAAAGAAGCTTCAGTTGGGGAAGTGCCACCATGAAATACAGCTGTGGGGCATTTTCTCAATTAGTGATCAAGGGGGGAGGGCACCTTGTAGGTGGTACCATCTCTGGGCTGGTAGTCTTGGGTTCTATAAGAGAGCAGGCTGAGCAAGCCAGGGGAAGCAAGCCAGTAAGAAACATCCCTCCATGGCCTCTGCATTAGCTTCTGTTTCCTGACCTGTTTGAGTTCCAGTCCTGACTTCCTTTAGTGATGAACAGCAGTATGGAAGTATAAGCTCAATAAACCCTTTCCTCCCCAACTTGCTTCTTGGTCATGATGTTTGTGCAGGAATAGAAACCCTGACAAAGACAAATTGGTACCAGCATAGTGGGGTATTCCTGTGACAACCTGGCCATGTTTTGGGGAGAACTGTGGAAGGACTTTGGAACTTTGAGCTAGAAAAGCCATTAGGATGTTAAGAGCTCTATGGAAAGTTCTGCAGGAGCTTGGAATATAATGTTAAGAACAGTGCAGAAGATGGAGGTATGGCTTGTGAAATTTCAGAGGGAAGATTAAAGACTCTTATCAGGGCCATGTTTTGATTGTGAAGATTCTGTGGTTTTGGTTAGCTGGAGCTGAAGAATCAACTGTGATTAACAAGATACCAGAACCACTAAAGCAAACTTTTGCGTTACTGGGACTATTGATGCTGGTTAGCTGGAGCTAAGACATTAGCAGTGATTAAGAAAAGACCAGCATCACTGAGGTAAAAACTTCTAGGAAGTATTTTCTGAAAGCACAAAGGCTATGTTCCAGAGACAGCTACAGTTGTACTTTGTGCTGTGGATGGACTTGATACTGTGTAAGAGTCACCCAGGCGGTACTGGTTTTGAAGGCATGAAGGGGTCATGAAGAGTGTCTGAGGCACATCATTGTGAGAGGCCATGGAAGGCCATTGGTGAAGGTGCAACCTCAGTTGCAATTGATGGCCCAGGACTTAAGGGGTCATGCAAAGGAGTTGAGGCTTAATACCATGAAAAGAGCTTATGAGAGGCTATAGGTGAAGTCTAGTTACAGCAGAAAACAGCAGTGTTTTGGAGATGCCAGTGCCATGCGATGACCACCAAGAACAACAGCAGCAGTGGAGTACAGGCAGCTGGAGCCCAGAAGACAAGGTGTGTGCTACAAAGGGCAGAGCTGGAGAAGTGACCCAAGCCCTTGGAGGAGCATGGAAGATTGTGAATTGGATCCTAGACATTGAACCATTGTAGTTTTAGTTTTACTTTTGATTGTGACTGTGCCCTGATATTTTTCCCTCTTGAAGGAAGAAAGTATTTTAGAGGAGCCTACAGTTAAGAGACATTGAATTTTTAAAATTCAATTTTTAAAAGACTTTGAATTTTAAAAGATATTGGACATTTTAAAGAAACTGAACTTTTAATGCATAAAGACTGTGGGACTTTTAAAGTTATTTAGATCTTGGGGATAAATAAGAAAGTAAGGGTTGAGACTTTATAGTGATGTGTTTGAGTGTCAAGTTGACAAGGGGTCAAATGTACTGTCTGGTTTTGTGTATCAACTTGACACAGGCTGGAGTTATCACAGAGAGCAGAGCTTCAATTGGGGAAGTGCCTCCATGAGATACAGATGTGGGGCATTTCCTCAATTAGTGATCAAGGGGGGAGGGCCCCTTGTGGGTGGTACCACCTTTGGGTTGGTGCTCTTGGGTTCTATAAGAGAGCAGGCTGAGCAAGCCAGGGGAAGCAAGCCAGTAAGAAACATCCCTCCATGGCCTCTGCATCAGCTCCTACTTCCTGACCTGCTTGAGTTCCAGTCCTGACTTCCTTTAGTGATGAACAGCATGGAAGTGTAAGCTGAATAAACCCTTTCCTCCCCAACTTGCCTCTTGGTCATGATGTTTGTGCAGGAATGGAAACCCTGACTAAGACATACACACACGGCCTTTATATTTTTATATGCCTTAAATAGTTCAATGGCTGAGTCATTTCCTAACCTCCACATGGCCAATTCACCCCCTCCAATATTCCCAAGTTATTACTTACTAAAATCTATATTCCATCGTTGTTGTTGCCCTAGGCCCAGCATGCATGCCTCTCAGGCTGCATTCCCCTGGCTCCTATATGGTGACTATGTTCTGTCCTGCACCTAAAAGGCATGGCTCCTTGGCTCTCCTTCTCTGGCATGGCAGATCTTCTGCTTCCTCCTCCCTCTCTCCCCAGATCTGGAATCCTAACAGTCCTGACTCTGCCTGACATTCCCAGCCATAGGCAGTCAGCATCTTTATCTACCAATCAGAGACAACTGGTGGCAGGATCCCTCAGTCTTAAGTGCAAACAAGTTTTGGGGGAAACCTGATTAGCATGAGAGTACAAAGAGCTACAGTGATGTCACATATCTCTTGTCAGGTTGAGGAAGTTCCTCAAACCCTAATCTGTTATTACTGTCGATTTACTTTGAATTATGTAAATGTTTCTGTTGAATTTACAGAAATGTTCCTTTTAATGTTTTTATTTTGTTACTATGTTGAATTACATTTTGTTAGTTCATTATAGCTTAGAAAGATGATAGATGATAAATAGATAGATAGATAGATAGATAGATAGATAGATAGATAGATAGATGTTACATAGATAGCTATATGGATGATACATAAATACATAGATAAACATTTAGATAGAGCAGAGCCTAATGTAGTCTCAGCTTCAAATTCATTATTTAGCCAAGACTGGCCTTGAACTCATGACTCTATGGCCTGGACCATCAATGTGCTAGAATTATAGCTCTCTGCTGTTACACCTGGCTCATTGATTCTACTTTTTTTTTATTATTATTATTCATGTGGTCCTCTCTGTTTTTACCAGGTCTATTCTGAAGACACTAATACTATGGGTAGCTCTCTGTTGTATCTTTTTCTCCAAGATCTTCACTCTATCTGTTTACTGCTCTTTTACTGGCCCTTAGTTCAATAATTGGAAGATTCTGCAGCCAAAATTCTGTTTCTCTTTCCTCTAGTCTCTTGAGAACCAAGGACATCATTTCTAGATCCATACATTCTATAAAAGGGTTTGAACTAGGAAAGTATAAGTAAAATCTACAAATGACTCTAGGGTAATTTTATCTTTTTCTCTAAAAGATTTTTGAGATTGATCTTCTCATATTCATATTTTTCAGGTAAAAAACTCCAAGGAAAATGTCTCAGAACCATCTTCCCCAAGTCTCCTGCTAAGCTCTACTGCTGCTATGCAGTGATCATAGTCTTCACTGTAGTTGTAATTGCTACTTTTGTTGATTTCTTACATAGGTCACTTTTTCTTCACATTCTACAACACTCTGTCCACATTGTCAATTATACTGACTGACCACTGTGAGCCAGGCATTGTGGGGAGGGCTCCAGAGAAAATGCAATGGAAGTTCCTGTTCTCTGGGGACTTACGTTCCTGCAGGAAGAGGCAGTGAAGGACCTCACAGGCTGTGGTGTGCACAGGAGGCCAGGCTCAGCATCCCTGAGAAGATGACATTCAGCAAGCTCTAGACAGAGATGCAGAGATAGACAGTCACTCATAGGAACTATCCAAGCAAGAGAGCAAGGAGAGATAAACTCCAAAGAGGAACCTCAAAGAAGGGTGAAGACATAGAAGAGTAATATGGCCAGAAATATACAGTGCCTCCCCCCCCCCCATGGCCCATGGGTTTATTTACCAGGCACAGCTGCAATTTGAATGTATTAAATATAAAGTCCCTAAACTAATGAATTCAAAGGATTTTTCATACATACTGTTCAGACTAGGGTAAAAAAAAAAGTCTTGTATTCACCTCTTAAGTATATGAATCATCCTTTAGTACAATTTGTTCACCATATGTACACTCCCTACCTTGTAGTTCTCACTGCTATATCAATTATTAGACTTACTGTCAATAGGTGTTCCTACAGAGAATTTGCTGCTGTATCAATCCCTATTGTAGTAAATAGTTATCCAAAACACAGAAAGTAGTGCTATTATAGAAATGAACTTCTTGGGAGCCCTATTGACAGTGAACATGTGAGAGAGTGGGACAGAGGTCCATCATGTTCTGGAGAGGATTCCTACAGATCAGTTAGGAGAGTTACAATTAAACTAACACCTCACAGTTGAGCTCAGGATGGTATTCCAAAAAGAGAGAAGGCATGCTTGTTATGATTCATTGAATTGTCGACATTTTAGTAAGAAAGACAGAACAGTGGTTTTATTTTTTATTTTTCAGTAAAAAAAAACTATGCTGCTTGCTGAGAAACTGAATTGGATTTGGAAATAAATGTTTTTATTTTTTTAATACTAAAGTATTCAGAGGACTGAGGTTGGGGGAGTGAGGATGGTTATAGGAAAGATAGAAAAAAAGATGTAAGAGACAGATAATAGGATGGACTTGAGAAATGGGTTTGATCATAAACAGGAATGAACCTAGTTTGTCTTTACTATAAGAAGGTTTTTAAGCCTAAGATGGAGGCAGGGTGGTTCTTCATACAATTCAGTCCATGTTTCAATTCCCTCTCCTGTCTTGTTATTCTGTATCTCTATGAGATAAAGAACTTCATGCTGAGTGGATGTTCCACTCAAAAGGGTGAAAGTTAACAAATAAATGAAATCTGGTCATAAGAGGACTTATTTGGAACTGTCAGACTGAAAACAGTAATTCTTCTTCTCTAGTTTCAATTTCAATCTCCTGTGGCTGAAACTTAGTTGAGAGATGAATGCTACAGAGACTGCCAAGGCTTCCATCAACATGTTGAATATAGATCCCATTATCACAGACCTCTTGCAGGAAGGAGAAATTGATACGTATTTATTGCAATCTGAATCAAACTAAAATTGCAGAAATGAGCTTTTGGAGAAGAATCTCATGAATGTTAGTTTGTCATGGTGAGTCACTTTGAAAGAGGAGGTATTTGGAGGCCTCTGTTTTATTAGTTACTGTTGGTTTCTGCGCAAAATGTCCTGTCTGCCGCACTCGCTTGTGCGCACTGCGTGCCCACTGCGAGGATGCAGTGGAGACATGGGCTGCAATGAGATACACCAGGCCAAACAGTTCCACATGGGACATAATTACAGGTAAAGGTAGGCTATGGAATTCTGGGTAAACGGCAGCTGTTGCCTTGGCAACAGACCTATACATTGTCTTAATTGTCGCTTGTATGGTGTCACAAGCCTTGCAGGCCTCGGTACCTACAGTTACTCTATTGGAGTATTTCTTTATGTAATTCCTAAATATAGCTGGGGAAAGAGAACTGAAGAATGAATTAATTACAAGGTCTGAGCCATAGGTTTTGTTTTGTTAGTGAATAAAGGGAAGACATGACAATTCCAAGGTCTGTATAAGGGGAAGGTTTTTATTGTAGAGACGTGGGAGAGTACAGTCAGAGGCGTGTAGAAGAGCCTACAGCAGGAAAAGGAACTAACAGACTGAATGTGGCTGGCAGATTCAGCTTGACCACGGATGAAGAGAGACTAAGGAGAATGAGAGAGGAAGACATAAGAGAGAGCATGGCTAAAATGTCAGGTTGTGTAGGGATGAGAGCCTGAGGGGATGAGGTAATGATTACAAGGTAATGAGCTGGAGAAGTTCAGGGCAGGGGTCAGGGTAAGAAGAGCTCTGAGGACTCACAGGGACTAGTGAGCCTGGGACAGCTTGTATTTTGTTATGATAGTCGGCATGGAAGTCAGCCATTGGTCCTGAGTTTCGTCTGCACCTGACAGCTGGTATTTTTGAGTTTGGGATTTAGTTTTCTTTTTGACATTTTCTTTCTTGCTTTCTTTTTTCTTTATTTCTTTATTTCTTCCTTTCTTCCTTCCTTCCTTCCTTCCTTCCTTCCTTCCTTCCTTCTTTTTATGGTTTCTTATCTGTGTGAGTGTGTGTGTGTGTGTGTGTGTGTGTGTGTTTAGCTTCCTAGTTCACTCTGTACCTTCTAATAAGCGCTATGGTGAATCATAGGAAGTTGTTGTAGAATGTGCTTCTTATGTCCTTGAGTGAGGAAAACGCTAACAGCACAGCTAAGGAAGTTACCTGTGGTACTGGGGCTTGGTTACCTGTGGTACTGGGGCTTGGTTACCTGTGGTACTGGGGCTTGTGTTTTGAAGATCCACAGTGCTTCAAAAGAAAGGGGAGTGGTGAAAGGCAGTGTGAGGCTGGACTCCCACAAACACCAACAAATCCTCTGACATTTTAGGTTTATGGTAAATTGTAGCTGCCAGAAGTTACATCGAACAGATACCTGGAAGGGAAGCTGGGGAAGGATGGGAAGGCAGCGAGAAAGGAATGAGACCAGAACAGCAGGTTGCTGATCGAGGCCCAAAAATTAATGGGTGAGTGAGAATTTAAGGTTGTGAGACACTTCCCCCAATATTAGAGTGTCTGATCAGCAGGTGTTGGCTCCACTGCTTGGCAGGTAGCCTGCTTAATTCAGGAAATCATAGATCTGGAAGAACAATGGAATTCACCTTGGTTCTGAGCACCCCACCCTAGGTGGGGGAGATTGTGGCTAACACTGAGGTCTGGAATTTCCCCCTCAGAAGGCTGAGGGGGGGAAGGGCACAGTAAATTATGGAAACAAAGAATCCTGTGGAAGTTCTTTTTCAATCTTCTGAATGGAATCTGTCTTCTGTGCATTGAAAACTGTCTGTCTCAGTGTTTTAATTTTTATTTTAATTTTTACTTCTTCCCTCTTTCCATACTTTAATCTCTGTTTACTTGTTTGTTTATTTTAGCAAAAGAATATTGGGTATCCTGGGAAACAGTATTATACATGGTAAAAAGGCAAGTTTGTAAGGAATGTAGTTTTTTGTTTTGTTTAACCTAAGCCAAATATACCAATAGCTGAAAAAAATATTTATTTATTTCCCCTTTCCACAACCCCAAGGTCTTTGAGAGAAGGTAGCCCAGTCTGTGAATTTACCTTATCATTTTATCTGGTTTTGCAAATACTTGAGATTTTCCATTATAAACACCTAGTGTTTTGTCTACGCTCTTCCCACAGTTATCTGGCAGTGACCAGGTGTGCCTGACTCACTGTAGGAGGGGCTGCTCTTCCCCTCTGCTCTCTCTTCCTCCTGCTCAGTCTTCTCACCACTCCCCCCTCCCCTTTGCCCTCTCACTTCTCTCTTTCCATGAGTTTTTGCCGGTCTCTTCTCAATCTCTCTCTCTCTCTCTCTCTCTCTCTCTCTCTCTCTCTCTCTCTCTCTCTCTCTCTCCCTCTACTACCCTCTCAATTGCCCCCATGCCCTGAATAGACTCTATTCTATACGTTACCATCATGTCATGTGGCTAGTCCCTCAGAGGGAAGGGGTGCCTACGAATGGGCCCAGGGAAGCACCCCCTCCCCCATACATGACTACACCTCTGCCAAACTTATTCTCTCTTGCCTTATCTTTTTATAAAACACAAAATTTCATGCTGAGACTTAGATTTAGAAACTCTGCAGGTTTGCATCTCCACTGCTACCACATGGAGAGCCCAGGCTAGTCCAAACCTTGGAGAACTGGTAAGTCCCCTCCCTCCCTGGGTCGGGATAAATGTCTCCATAGTCCCAGTGGAGTGTTCTTGAGCTTGGAGCTACCCCTGTGCTGTCTTGAGGATGGAGACATGCAGTCTTTTCACTGACCCTTGTTCTAGGGCATTTTCCCTTGGGAAAGATTTTCCTTTTTCTTCTGAGATGGTTCCTTTCTCGCTTCTGAGAAATTCCAGGCCTGGGTGAACTGCTCTCTGTTGCTCAGCACACTGCCCCAGAGCTTAATCCCCAGACCACTACTGTTGGTTTTCCCATGCAGTTCGTCTGCCTGCACACCGCGCAGGTCACCTGTTTGCCTGCCACATGGGCCACAGGGAGGTGATGGTGATGCGGGCAGCAATGAGGTCACACCAGTCCAAACAGTTCCACATGGGGCTTTATTTAAGATGGGGAAAGGTGTAGTGGGCGGGAAGAAGGAAGGAAAAGAAAGAGAGAGAGGAGAAATGCTACCCAATTATATATGGGTGATGACATAAATTACAGGTAAAGGTGGGCCATTGAATTCTGGGTATATGGTGGCTATTGCCTTGGCAACAGGCCTATAGTCACACTGAGCTAATTGTCACTTATATGACGTCACAGGTCTCGCAGTTCTCAGTACTAACAACTACATGACAACCTGGTGGTCTGACCTGGCTAGAAGTCTCTCTGGTTACTAATCACATTCTCCGAATGCTGGTAGGGGTGGTTAATAACCCTAATCTCACCCAAGTCTTTGTTGCCTTGTCCTATTTACTGTGATGTCCTGGTCTAATTCACAGTATGCAGCAAGCAATATCTCTAGATGGCCATAAACTGGGACTTTAAAACAACTCTCTCACTAGTGATCCATATTATAGGCTTCTCCCTCCCTCCTTCTCTTGACATTTGCTCTGCTCCTGGTTCGCCTTATGAAAGGCAGGTCTGGCTCTGCCCCACTTGGGGACTGTCTGCTATGACGTTGCTTTTCTGCACTTGCAAATATCTTCTGCCCCTGCACTTGAGCTTTCTTTTAAGTTGGGCTTCTGTACTCTGCCCACCAAGGCTGCCACAATTCCTGCCTTATCACTCTAGCTCTACTACAGCCTCAAGAAAAGCAGCTTTGACTGGCCCCCTTGCACTTCCTGTGCTCTGACCAGGACTCAAGAAGTGAGCTCGAGCCCACAACCACTGCCACATGAAAAGAACACACAAGGCCCTGCACCAAAGCTGCCGTTGTTACTGCTGCCATCCTACACCTGAAGGGAAGGCAAGATTGCTGCAGGCAAACTCTCCAGCTGGCTTCTGCCACCTCAGACCTGTGCTTCCCCTGCCTTCTTAACTCTGCCTTGAGTGGAATTGCTGGGAGATGGAATGATATTTCAGGTGCTTCCTTTCCCCCTGCCCACAACAAACTCTGACAGGTGGGGTGGGGCAGCGCCTGCCCACAGCCAGAAGCACTGAGCTGGGGCTTCCGGGTGCTAGAAGTAGGTCCCTCGCCTCTTGATTGCTCACACTGCACTCCCTTGACCCTGTTGCTGTGTCCTGACCCGCGGGACCTAGTTATTCGGGGAGCCGAGGGGAACTCAAGCCTGAAAGAGAAACGGGTGGAAAAAGGAGTGAGGCCAAGCAAAATAGGTGTCCTGTCAAAGCCTCTTTAATGAAAAGCAAAACGCCTGGTTTTGAACACTCCATAAGAGGAAGTAGGGAGGGGCTGAGGGGAATGTTAAAAGCACAGAAGGAGGAAAGGTCATCTGGGACAGATGCTGGCTGTGGCTTCCAGCAGCTTTTCTGGAGTGCTGGTTCTGCCTAGACAACCCCAGGTGTTCAGCCAGGATGAGAACCAGTAGATTAGCCTTATGTAAAGAAGGGAGTGGTTCAGCTGTAAACTGCAAGGTCAGTGAACTCTCAAGGTGAGAGCTGTTGAGGGTCTGTTTTCCCAGAGTTTGGTCTCCAACATTGCTGCAGAGCCCATTTCACCCATGACTCACAGCAGGCTGGGCGCCCAGGCATGCCACAGCACAACCCTGATCTTTTGACTCTGTTGCCAACACCACTGTAGCTTCTTGTGATCTGTGCTACTTAGGCAGCGTGTGCATGGGCGTCTCTACCACACATGCATGTGTGCTGATGATCTCTCACTCTGCAGACTGACCCATTCCCATGACCTGCCTGCCTGCTCAGTTTGTGTCAAAGGTCTGAACCAACCTGGACACACTCACTTTCTGTCACCACAGTCTCAAGCCACCACTGTCAGCTCTCTTATTTCTTTTTATTCTGGTCTACACCAACTCTAAGCCAAGTGTTTCTCTACTAACGCAACATGTGTTTTTCTATAATATGCAACCTGTCAAAGTTACTTAACATTTAAGATGTTCGTTCCTGTCCTGCCTTAATAAATAATGATTTTTACTATGACTACGACTATGACTACTACTATTGTGTTATACTCTACTTAATAAATGCATTCTCAAACAAGTTATTGAACAGTTTGTCTAACTCAGATATAATCAATCGATACAGCTCTCAATCTTGTCAGAAGTCTGCTAATTATTAATATATTTAAGCTTATGACAGACAGAGACTCTCAGAGTCTAACAGGTTACCCCCAAGGTCTCAGAAGATAATAGACACAACTACAAGAGATTACCTGGATTGTGTTATGATAATCACTCAGAAACACTAGAAAAGACTGGATAACTAAGAGTCAAGTAACTCATACTGGCTAATCAAGGTGACTCATTTCTCATTCCACATGTATCTATTTCACAGAAAAAAATAAAGCACTCCATAAAAGGCTCTTCATCTTCTGGGCTTGAAAGCCAGACTGATTCTGGCCAAGTTGCCATGGAGATTACAGGGAATGGTCTAGCTAATGTACTATAGATGAACTCTATCATTTTTATCATGTAAATTAATACATGACTCCTAGATTATAATTTATTCTTCCCCAGTTTTCTGACTACTTCTGACTAAGGTAGATTGACAGCCAGAAAACAGGCCTAGCTCCTTACCCTAAGTTAATCCACCACTATATTTACTCATTAATAAATTTTTTAACTAGCTAAGACTGACAAATTTCTTACAGATTCACGATAAATGATACAAAAGTTCTGATATAAGCTTTCACAGATGTAATCTGTTACTTCCTTACCTAAACTTGGTTTCCACTGACTAAAAATCTTCATATTTCCTCTTATTTCTATGCCATTATCCTAACACTAACCAACAGAGTTCTTAACCCTAATAAAAACATTACCACTAAACAATCTAACTATATAATCACAAATTCAAATTTTAAGTTTTCTTTGATTTGTCTTTTAACTAAAATATAATCAACTATATTCACAAAGTCAAGGTTTTGAATATCCTTTGTCTCTCAATTACAACTTAAACTTTCTTGTTATGTATATTCATTCCCCTCGACAGAAGAAAAAAGCCCGTCATGTCCCTTTTGGTCCATGAAAAGCTCATCTTAAGACTGTTCATGTGGCTAACTCAAGAAAACCACTCAGATCTACCTCTCATGGACTAAATAGAATCCATCCACATAAGTACATCTGTTAATAAATAGCCTAAAGTTCACACTTTCTCCCTATTCCAGAGGGCGGTATTCCTCTGGGTTTCAAATTCTCCTAAATGTACTTAACTTTACTCTCTACCTATAGTGTGTGTGCGTGTGCCTATGCCTGTGCGTGTGTGTATGTGTGTGTGGGTGTGTGTGTGTGTGTCAGTTTCAGCATCTTGTCAAGTCCAGGCACTTACTATGCCCAGGGCAGCTCCAGAGAAGTAACCATCAGATGTTCCAATCTTCTCTCACAGACACAAATGCTTCTAGTGGACCTATTCCTTCTGATCTATCCACAGACAGTTCCACAGACCCTGGACAGCAAGGAAACAACCAATTCTCCTAAGACTGGACCAACATCCCCACACTCATTTTTGTAGGTTTCCTAGAGACAGAGCACCCCCCAAATCAGCAGGAAGTAACTAAAGATCACAACAACCCTACTCCTGCTCCACCATCTTCTCATTATAGTTTTCCTTTTTTAATTAAACCAGACAGTGGAATGTTAGCATTTTGTCTAAACTCCACCCAACAGTTACCTGACAATGGCCAGGTATGCCCGACTCACAATAAAAGGGGATGCTCATCCCTTTGGCTCTCTCTTGCTCTTGTCTTCTTCCTCCCACTCTGTCCTCTCACCCCTCCCCTTCTGTCCCCTTTCCCCTCTCTACTTGTTTGTGGATGGTCTCTACTCCTTTGCCCTCTCTCTCTCTCTCTCTCTCTCTCTCTCTCTCTCTCTCTCTCTCTTCCTCTCTCTCTCTTTCTCTCTCATTTTCTTTGTCTCTACTACTCTCTCAACTCCCTTCCACTTGCCCTGAATAAACTCTACTTTATATTGTACTGTCATGTGGCTGGTAACTCAGGGGGAAGTGATGACTGAACAAGGGCCCCTGTAGGGACTCCCTTCCCCCCCCATACCTGAATACACTTCCACCATCATATTCCTTCTCACCTTACCTTTTTATAAAACACAACACCTAGATTTTTGTTTTAAAGTAAGAAAATAAAACAAGAAGTACATATTTCACTAAATAAATAAATAACTTTTAGGAAAGAAACACCCAAATGAGTCTTTACTGGTTACTTTTAAAATAATAGTTACATATTACTAGATAAAAATGAAAGATATTGTCAAAATCCTAATGCTCTGAATACAAAGAAAATCTTTGTTTAATGTAAATTGGAAAGAAGAGGGTCAGGAATTTTCTGTGGAGCCAGACTTCAAATGACATTGCACATTCTGTCACCAGAAACTTTGGGTACCTTACAGTAAGCAGAGAAAACCTGGAGGTCCTCCCTATGGTTTCTCAGGCTTGTTAATAAAGGTATCTTGAAACTTAAAAAAGTCCTGAAGGACAAAATTATTAGAATTTGGGAGAAAAAACAAAACAGGAGGCAAAATGTAAGTTGGGAAACCACAGTGTGCATGTTGTGGTAGAGAGTGACATGTATTAGAAAACCTTGTTGCTTAAGTCAAAGTCTGACCTTACTGGCAAGCCTTGATCTTAATGCAAAATACTGGACTCCCCCTGTCAGTAGGGCTTCCCTTTCTTTACCTGGGGGACCCTGGATCACAATGCCTACCTAAGGAATGTCACATAGCCCTCAGGAAATTACAGGTCCAACTCTCACCCCCACCTCTACAAGAAACCTGGTCAGCAAGCACCTGAGATTCCTGGAATGCCTCCCCATGGTAATGAGGCAGCTCAGTAACAGCCTTCATCCAATGGCCTTTGTCCACCCTTTCTAAATAGGATATTAATTTTTTCTAGCACTATCTTTTAAATAATGCTGTTCTTAATTTTGATTAGAATTTTATTTGCATGCAAAAATTTTGCTTTACATCTGCATAGACTATATTAAAGTTGAAGTTTCTTTTTTTATTACTTTTTTATTTTTTTTTCCTTTTTTTTTTAAATTCGATATTTTTTTTTATTTACATTTCAAATGATTTCCCCTTTTCTGGCTCCCCACTCCCTGAAAGTCCCATAAGCTCTCTTCCCTCACCCTATTCCCCCATCAACCCCTTCCCACTTCCCTGTTCTGGTATTGCCCTATACTGCTACACTGAGTCTTTCTATAACCAGGGGTCACTCCTCCATTCTTCTTGGACATCATCTGATGTGTGGATTATGTTTTGGGTATTCTAACTTTCTAGGCTAATATCTACTTATTAGTGAGTGCATACCGTGATTGATCTTTTGAGACTGGGTTACCTCACTTAGTATGATATTCTCCAGCTCCATTGAGTTGTCTAAGAATTTTGTGAATTCATTGTTTCTAACAGCTGAATAGTACTCCATTGTGTATATATACCACATTTTTTGTATCCATTCCTCTGTTGAGGGATACCTGGGTTCTTTCCAGCTTCTAGCTATTATAAATAGGGCTGCTATGAGCATAGTCGAGCACATATCCTTATTACATGCTGGGGAATCCTCTGGGTATATGCCCAGGAGTGGTATAGCAGGATCCTCTGGAAGTGACATGCCCAGTTTTCTGAGGAACTGCCAGACTGATTTCCAGAGTGGTTGTACCAATTTGCAACCCCACCAGCAGTGGAGGAGTGTTCCTCTTTCTCCACATCCTTAATCTTAGCCATTCTGACTGGTGTAAGGTGAAATCTCAGGATTGTTTTGATCTGCATTTCCCTAATGACTAATGATGTTGAGCATTTTTTAAGATGCTTCTCAGCCATCCGAAGTTCTTCAGGTGAAAATTCTTTGTTTAACTCTGTACTCCATTTTTTTAATAGGGTTATTTGTTTTTCTGGAGTCTAACTTCTTGAGTTCTTTGTATATATTGGATATTAGCCCTCTGTGGGATGTAGGGTTGGTGAAGATCTTTTCCCAATTTCTTGGTTGCCAATTTGTCCTTTTGATGGTGTCCTTTGCCTTACAGAAACTTTGTAATTTTATGAGATCCCATTTGTCAAATCTTGATCTTAGAGCATAAGCTATTGGTGTTCTGTTCAGGAACTTTCCCCCTGTACCGATGTCTTCAAGGGTCTTCCCCAGTTTCTTTTCTATTAGCTTCAGAGTGTCTGGCTTTATGTGGAGGTCCTCGATCCATTTGGAGTTGAGCTTAGTACAAGGAGATAAGAATGGATCAATTTGCATTCTTCTGCATGCTGACCTCCAGTTGAACCAGCACCATTTGTTGAAAAGGCTATCTTTTTTTCCCCCCACTGGAACTTTTATTTAAAAAAAAAAAAAAAAAAAAGATTCCTGGTTTTCACACAGATGACCTCAAATTTAAATTGAATGAACCAATATATATTATACAAGTTAAATATAATTATACAAGTTAAATATAAATTATATTAACTGAATATAGCTTGTATGCATCAGTATATAATATATACAGTAAATATAAGTCATATATGTTAAATACTAGCTATATACTTTAAATGCAAATTATATGTACTTAATATAGATTATAATACTGAATATAATCTATTTATACTAGTGTATTATATACAGTGAATAAAAATTATTGCATTAACTATTAGTAACAAAATATTTAAATGAAATTCATGTATGTTAAGATATGGGTTAAATGAGTTATGATCATAATTTCACATGCCCATAATTACAGAGAATTATGAAACAAGTCTATGGAGTTCTAAAAAATTTTTCCCCCACAATCTATTTCAAAGTTCAGAATTTTAACATTAATTAATGGAGTTCTGATAAGTTTATGTAACATGGGCAACTTACAATTCAATTGAAAGCTCAAGATTTTAATTTCTCTTTGGTTGTTTTCTGAATATAAACGTAAAGATGCTTCCCTTTTATAGTATGTAATTATAAGAAACATTCCACTCTAAGACTGACTAGGCACTAGCAACCATGGTCTCTCCACCCCAATAGGAAGCCCAAAAATGAACTCAAACAAAGAACTCAAAACTCAATTGATATAGATACAAATTGCACATATAGACTGGACAAATGTGCCCTACATTATTCTATTGTCTATCTGTGAAATCCCCAATTACTTATTGCTCCTGGGGCCACATGGTTCTGGCTCATCTTCCTCTCTCTCAGGTACCATCTTGTCTCTTCTGTCTCCTTCTAATCTTCCCCATCTTTCTCTCTCTCTGTCTCCTCACTAAAACTTTCAGCCCCATCTTCTTTGTCCACTACCCAACCTGACTAATAAGATTTCACTTGATCTCACCTGCATACAGGCACCCCTTTTGAGGGCTCAGAAAAAATGTAGCAATCCATAATACACATTATACTAAAAACATTTCTTTTCCATCTGTATATTTATTTTTTTAAGAGACACCTGTTATCTAAATTTCTAAAATATGCATTTCAATACAATAATAAATGCTAATGTATTGTTTTATAAACAATAAATGCATTGTTTTGTAAACTAAAGTTTTGTAAACATAAGCTTCAAGAAATTAAGAATCCTTGGAATTGAATCAAAATGTTATAGATCAAATGGATTCAAGATAAGTATACCTGCCTGTTCTTAGAAATGGGAATTTTCCTTGGTCTTGGAATTTCTTACATTTCACAATTTGCTAGACAATTTTAATTTCTGTTCATAGTCTATACTTGTTTTAGTAGACTTTCATCTGGCTGACCGAATCCATCCAGTGATCAGCTGTGGAAGCGGTCAACTCTGGACTTGCTGAAGGCTTATGTTAAGTAGTTCAGCAGATATGATTATTCCTTGTCTTTTATCTGGATTAGCTAATCAGATGCTTTCGATAAATACCCCATTGTCCAACCTTTGACTAGCATTTAAGCCTTCCTGGGACACTTTGCTGTGTCCTAATGCCAGCAGAAAGCAGATACAGAAGAGAGATTTTAAGTCTGAAGTGATAGGTCAAAAATGGAACACACACACCTCCCCCAGGGCATACATTCTAAAAATAACCCCATGCCTCTTATAAAATTTTTCAATGACTTATATATCTTTACTTTATATGTTGGTGTTTGGGCAAATGAATGTTTTGATGTCTTTGAACAATAGGGTGTTAATTTAATACTCTGTAGATGAAACCTATAAAAATTCTATGGAAAGAACTCCCACAAGGAATGACGAATTCCCCTACTATATGTCAGATTTATGTAGATAACGCTTTGCACCCTATTAGTCAACATTATCCTCATTTATACATTTCTTAGGCTGGATGTGTGGCCCCAGGTGATTCTATATGCACTCAAATATAACCCCCTTACCTCTGCAAGCTCCAAATTCCCTCAACTCTAATTGCTTTTTCTGCCTTTTCATTTACTAGCTACAATTGTAGAAACACTTTCCTTGCTGTGATTTCACTTAAATTCTTAGTATGGTGGTGACATCTTGGCTAGCTCTTGTTTACTTCTTTACCAATTAAAATGTTTCCTTACTATAACCACCCTATGTAGCATGTAGACAAAACTACATAAATCAACTGAGCAGGAATTGACCAGGAAATTTCTAGGCTGCTGGTACTCTCTCATAATACTGGAACGTGCTGTGCAGGCTTCTGGGGGAGAAGCCACCAGCAGTCTAGCTCTACAACATCAATCAGCCATACAAAATAACTACTGATGCAATACTGGCATGAAGGTTATGGGGGTAAACAACTGGCTTCCAATTGTATTTGAGGTCCCCTACTCTACAAGAGAGAATTCATGCCTGGTGTTATAAATGCTTTAAAAACTCAGGGCCATGGGCATCATAGGCCTAAGGGAGGAACCTATCATTGTTCATTTGGTAAATGGTCATGTTGTCACACTATTCTCTAAATATCTATTCTTTTCTAGTCAGATATGATCAAAGTGCCAAGAATAAGTAAGTGTGTGAGTGTTCATCCTGAAAAGAGATGTCTATGTTAATTCCTACCCAGGAAACATCATGGAGGAAGCAGGTGGAAAAAAAAAAACGTGAAATTACCCTAAAATTCTGTCTCCTAGAAATGACATGGTCATTGCCCTCACAAAGTCAATTGCACAAAATCAAGCCAATCCAAATATAGCATGGGATAGAAGTAGTTGTACATGACTAGTACTTGTGAGGCAAAGATAAAAGGTTCTCTGTGAGTTCAAGGTCAGCCTGGTCTACATAGTGAGTTCTAGACAACAGAGATAAACGTTTACAAAAACGGGGAAAAAAAAAAAAGAAAACACTCAGGATGTTTGGGGGAGGGATTCACAAGGCCCCACTTCTTCCTGAGCAGCAATTAATTAGCAGTTGATTAATTAGCTATGAAAAGAAGAGTCAGTTTTCTTTGTGGTTATTGCCACTGGTGGGTTATTTATGCTCCAGTGATGGTCCCATACCTATGCATATACAGGTAGCATTGGTTGAACTCAATGGATTATGAATAAATAAGAAAACAGTGAAAAACCAAACAAAAAAGCCATGGGAGAGGGATGTGGTAAAGAGGGGTCTGGGAATGGTTGGAGGGAGATGATATGAGGGGCAGATAAGATCATAATGCATTGTATGCATATATAATTCACAAAGAATGAAATGGGTATGTATCCCACTGTCTGTAGTAGACATAAAAACAAACTCATTAAAACTGATAACATAATTTAACATTTCAGAATATAAAATTAAAATGCAAAGATCATTTCCTTTTGTACACCATGCATCATTTAAAAGGCAACTTAAGTTCTTAAAAGAATTTTTAAAAAAAATATTCCATTTCCAATTTCATGAAACAGACTGAATTTTTAGGAATAAAGACAATTATACCTGTGAAGGACATATGCAGTCCTTCACAAAAGAAAAAGGCATAGCTAAATAAAATTAAGCAGGCACTAACTAATGTAACCTTGAGTTAATGGGTTGGATGACTTAAAATTGTTGGGATTGTCATATTACTCAAAGTATCTAGAGAGTCAAAGCAATCTTAATTAGAATATTAATAACATCTTCACAGAAATAGAAAATTTGTCCTAAAATCTAAATGGAATATCAGAAGATTTTTTTTAATTTTTTCATTTATTTTCTATATTCTTTGTTTACATTCTAGAAGCCTTCCCCTTTCCCAATCCCCCCCCATTTGTTCCATAAGTCCTCTTCTCTCCATCCATTCTCCTACCTTTCCCCCTCTCTTTTCTCTGTCCTGGTACTCCCCTACAATGCTGGATCAAGCCTTTCCAGGATTAGGGCCCTCTTCTTCCTTCTTCATGGAAATCATTTGATATGCTAATTATATCTTCAGTATTCAGAGCTTCAGGGCTAATTAATATCCACTTATCCATGATTGCATTCCATGTGTATTCTTTGGTGATTGTGTTACCTCGCTTAGGATGATATTTTCCAGTTCAATCCATTTGCCTAAAAAATTCATGAATTCATTGTTTTTAATTGCTGAATAGTACTCCATTGTGTATATATACCACATTTTCTGTATCCATTCCTCCATTGAGGGATATCTGGGCTCTTTCCAGCTTCTGGCTATTATAAATGAGGCTGCTATGAACATAATGGAACATGTGTCTTTATTGCATGCCGGGGAATCCTTTGGGTATATGCCCAGGAGAGGTATAGCAGGGTCCTCCAGAAGTGTCATGCCCAGTTTTCTTAGGAACTGCCAGACTGCTTTCCATAGTGGTTGTACCATCTTACAATCCCACCAGCAGTGAAGTAGTGTTCCTCTTTCTCCACATCCTTGCCAACATCTGCTGTCTCATGAGTTTTTAACTTTAGCTATTCTGACTGGTGTGAGGTGAAATCTCAGGGTTGTTTTGATCTGCATTTCCCTAATGGTTAATGATGTTGAAAATTTCTTCAGGCGAAAGTTCTTTGTTTAGGTCTGTGCCCCATTTTTAATAGGGTTATTTGGTTCCCTGGGGTCTAACTTCTTGAGTTCTTTGTATATATTGGATATTAGCCCTCTATTGGATATAGGGTTGGTAAAGATCTTTTCCCAATTTGTTGGTTGCCTTTTTGTCCTTTTGATGGTGTCCTTTGCCTTACAGAAACTTTGTAATTTTATGAGATCCCATTTGTCAATTCTTGATTTTAGAGCATAAGCTATTGCTGTTCTGTTCAGGAACTTTTCCCCTGTGCCTATGTCCTCAAGGGTTTTCCCCAGTGTCTTTTCTATTAGTTTTAGTGTGTCTGGTTTAATGTAGAGGTCCTTGATCCACTTGGAGTTGAGCTTAGTACAAGGAGATAAGAATGGATCAATTTGCATTCTTCTGCATGTTGACCTCCAGTTGAGCCAGCACCATTTGTTGAAAAGGCTATCTTTTTTCCACTGGATGTTTTCAGCTCCTTTGTCGAAGATCAAGTGACCATAGGTGTGTGGATTCATTTCTGGGTCTTCAATTCTATTCCATTGGTCCACTTGCCTGTCCCTGTGCCAGTACCATGCAGTTTTTAACACTATTGCTCTGTAGTATTGCTTGAGGTCTTGGATACTAATATCCCCAGAAGTTCTTTTACTGTTGAGAATAGTTTTAGCTATCCTGGGTTTTTTGTTATTCCAGATAAATTTGAGAATTGCTTTTTCCAACTCTGTGAAGAACTGAGTTGGGATTTTGATGGGGATTGCATTGAATCTGTATATTGCTTTTGGCAAGATGGCCATTTTAACTATATTAATCCTGCCAATCCACGAGCATGGCAGATTTTTTCATTTTCTGAGGTCTTCTTCGATTTCCTTCTTCAGAGTCCTGAAGTTCTTATCATAAAAATCTTTCACTTGTTTGGTTAGAGTCACACCAAGATACTTTATATTGTTTGTGGCTATCGTGAAGGGTGTCATTTCCCTAAGTTCTTTCTCAGCCTCCTTATCCTTTGAGTATAGGAATGCAACTGATTTGCTTGAGTTGTTTTTATAACATGCCACTTTGATGAAGTTGTTTATCAGCTGTAGGAGTTCTCTGGTGGAGTTTTTTTGGGTCACTTAAGTATACTATCATGTCATCTGCAAGTAGTGATAATTTTACTTCTTCCTTTACAATTTGTATAACTTTGACCTCCTTATGTTGTCTAATTGCTCTAGCTAGGACTTCAAGTACTATATTGAAAAGATCTGGAGAGAGAGGGCAGCCTTGTCTAGTCCCTGGTTTTAGTGGGATTGCTTCAAGTTTCGCACCATTTAGTTTGATGTTGGCTACCAGTTTGCTGTATATTGCTTTAATTATGTTTAGGTATGGGCCTTGAATTCCTGTTCTTTCCAAGACATTTAGCATGAAAGGATGCTGAATTTTGTCAAATGCCTTTTCAGCATCTAATGAAATGATCATATGGCTTTTTTCTTTGAGTTTGTTTATGTAGTGGATTGTATTGATGGATTTCCTTATATTGAACCATCCCTGCATCCCTGGGATGAAGCCCACTTGATCGTGGTGGATGATCCTTTTGATGTGTTCTTGGATTCAGTTGGCAAGAATTTTATTGAGTATTTTTACATCGATATTCATAAGGGAAATTGGCCTGAAGTTCTCTTTCTTTGTTAGATCTTTGTGTGGTTTTGGTATCAGTGTAACTGTGGCTTCGTAGAACGAGTTGGGTAGTGTTCCTTCTGTTTCTATTTTGTGGAACAGTTTGAAGAGTATTGGTGTTAGGTCTTCTTTGAAGGTCTGATAGAATTCTGCACTGAAGCCATCTGGTCCCGTGCTTTTTTTGGTTGGGAGACTTTCTATGACCCCTTTTATTTCTTTAGGGGTTATGGGCCTGTTTAGATAATCTATTTGATCCTGATATAATTTTGGTGTTTGATATCTGTCTAGGAAATTGTCCATTTCTTCCAGATTCTCCAGTTGTGTTAAGTATAGGCTTTGGTAGTAAGATCTGATGATTTTTTGAATTTCTTCAGTTTCTGTTGTTATATCTCCCTTTTCATTTCTAATTTTGTTAATCTGGATACTGTCTCTGTGCCCTTTGGTCAGTCTGGCTAATGGTTTATCTATCTTGTTGATTTTCTCAAAGAACCAGCTCCTGGTTTTGTTGATTCTTTGTATGGTTCTTTTAGTTTCTACTTGATTGATTTCAGCCCTGAGTTTGATGATTTCCTGCCTTCTACTTCTCCTGGGTGAATTCGTTTCTTTTTGCTCCAGGGCTTTCAGGTGTGTCATTAAGCTGCTAGTGTATGCTCTCTCCATTTTCTTTTTGGAGGCACTCAGGGCTATGAGTTTTCCTCTTAGCACTGCTTTCATTGTGTCTGATAGATTTGGGTATGTTGTGCCTTCATTTTCATTATATTTTTAAAAGTCTTTGATTTCTTTCTTTCTTTCTTCCTTGACCAAGGTATCATTGAGCAGAGTATTGTTCAGTTTCCATGTGTATGTGGGCTTTCTGTTGTTTTTGTTGCTATTGAAGACCACTTTTACTCCATAGTAATCTGATAGGAGGCATGGTATTATTTCGATCTTCTTATATTTGTTGAGGTGTGTCTTGTGAACAATTATATGGTCTATTTTGGAGAAGGTACCATGAGGTGCTGAGAAAAAGGTATATTCTTTTGCTTTAGGGTGAAATGTTATATTTATATAACATTTATTATATATATATATATATATACATATATACATATATACATATATACATATATACATATATACATATATAAACTCTAATTGGTCCAAAGCTTCAATTAGTTTCACTGTGTCCCTGTTTACTTTCTGTTTTCCTGATCGGTCCATTGAGAAAAATGCAGTGTTGAAGTCACCCACAATTAATATATTAGGTGCAATGTGTGCTTTAAGCGTTAGTAAAGTTTCTTTTATGAATGAGGGTGCCTTTGCATTTGGAGCATAGATGTTCAGGATTGAGAGTTCTTGGTGTGTTTTTCCTTTGACCAGCAAGAAGTGTCCCTCAGTATCTCTTTTGATGACTTTAGGTTGAAAGTCAATTTTATCTGATATTAGAATGGCTACTCAGGCTTGTTTCCTGAGATCATTTGCTTGTAAAATTGTCTTCCAGCTTTTTCCTCTAAGGTAGTGTTTGTCTTTGACACTGAGGTGTGTTTCCTGAATGCAGCAAAATGTGGGATCCTGTTTACATGTCCAGTCTGTTAGTCTATGTCTTTTTATTGGGGAATTGAGTCCATTGATGTTAAAATATATTAATGATATTATTACTTCCTATCATTTGTGATGTTATCTTTTATATTTGATTGGTTATCTTCTTTTGGGTTTGATGAAAGAAGGTTACTATCTTGCATTTTCCAGGGTGAAGTTTCCCTCCTTGTACTGGTGTTTTCCTCCTATTATCCTTTGTAGGGCTGGGTTTATGATAAGATATTGGGTAAACTTGGTTTTGTCATGGAATATCTTGGTTTCCCCATCTTTGGTGATTGAGAGTTTTGCTGGGTATAGTAGTTTTGGCTGGCATTTGTGTTCTCTTAGAGTCTGCATGAGATCTGCCCAGGATCTTCTAGCTTTCATAGTCTCTGGTGAGAAGTCTGGTGTGATTCCGATAGGTCTTCCTTTATATGTTACTTGGCCTTTTTCTCTTACTGCCTTTAATATTCTTTCTTTGTTTAGAACATTTGGTGTTTTGATTATTATGTGACGGGAGGTATTTCTGTTCTGGTCCAGTCTGTTAGGAGTTCTGTAGGCTTCTTGTATATTCATGGGCATCACTCTCTTTAGATTAGAGAAGTTTTCTTCCATAATTTTATTGAAGATATTTGCTGGCCCTTTAAGTTGTAAATCTTTGCTCTCATCTATGCCTATAATTCTTAGATTTGGCCTTCTCAATGTGTCCTGGATGTCCTGGATGTTTTGGGTTACAAGCTTTTTGCATTTTGCATTTTCTTTGACCGTTGAGTCCATGGTTTCTATGGTATCTTCGGCATCTGAGATTCTTTCTTCTATCTCTTGTATTCTGTTGTTGATATTTGCATCTATGGTCCCTGATTTCTTCCCAAGGTTTTCTATCTCCAAAGTTGCCTCCCTTTGCAATTTCTTAGTTGTTTCTACTTCTATTTTTAGATCCTGGATGTTTTTGCTCAGTTCCTTCACTTGCTTGTTTGTGTTTTCCTGTAATTCTTTGAGAGATTTTTGTGTTTCTTCTTTCATGACTTCTGCCTGTTGATCAAATTTCTCCTGTACTTTTTTAACTGATTTTTGCATTTCCTCCTTATTGGCTACTATCGTTTGACCCATATTCTGCTGAATTTCTTTAAATGATTTTTGTGTTTCCCTTGTATGGGCTTCTAGCTTTTGATCATTTTTCTCCTGAATTTCTTTAAGAGATTTATTTATGTCCTTCATGTGTTCTTGTAACAGCATCACGACCAGTGATTTTACATCCAAATCTTGCTTTTCTGGTGTGTTGGGATATCCAGGACTTGCTATTAAAGGAGAATTGGGTTCAGATGATGCCATATTGCCTTGATTTCTGTTAGTAACGTTCCTGTGTTTGCCTTTTGCCATCTAGATCTCATTGGTGTTAGTTGGTCTTGTTGTCAGTGCAGGACTCACCCAAGCAAGGTGCCTCACAGTGGCCGGCCTCCAGATGCACTGCTGGCCCTCTGTACTGCTTGGGGATGGGGAGAGTGGCCTAGGCTGCTTCTGATCCAGAGGTGGCGACTGGAAGCAAGAAGATTTTAAACATTAAAAAGAAAGTTGGAAGACACATGCTGCATGATTTGAAAACATGTTGTTGTTAGTAATATATTATAATTAAAACTGTGGTACTGGCATAGAAACAAATAGACTGAAGGGAATAGCACAGAACCAAGAATATGAAGAAATTGTCATGTGTATATTCAAATTATCTTGACAACTGATACAAATGGGAAAAAATAGTCCCTTCAATGAATAACATTTAGAAAACTGAAAATCCCCACACAAAGAATGAAGTGTGATTCTCATATTATATTATTATATAAAGAAAAATTAACTCACAACAGATTAAATAGCCACAGTGGTTTGAATAGGAATGGCCTCCATAGATTGGCATTTTTAGGAGATGTGGCTTTATTTGAGGAAGTGTGTCACCATAGAGGCAGGTCTCATATGCTCAAGCTACACCCAGTGTGGAACACAGTCTCTTCCTGCTGCCTGCAGATCAGAATGTAGATCTCTCAGCTTCATCTCCAGCACCCTGTTGACCTGCATGCTGCCATGCTTCTTACCATGAAGATAATGATCTAAACCTCTGAAACCATAATCCAGTCCCAGTTAAATGTTTCCCTTTGTAAGAGTTGCTGTGGTCATTGTGTCTCTTCATAGCAAGAAAACATTAAGTAAAGCAATAGCTAAACACAAAACCTAAAATTATTGTCTTAGTTAGGTTTTCACTGCTGTGAACAGATACCATTACCAAGGTAACTCTTATAAGTACAATATTTAATTGGGCTGGCTTACAGATTCAGGCATTTAGTCCATTATTATCAGGAACATGGCAGCATCCAGGCAGGCATGGTACAAGAGGAGCTGAGAGATCTACATCTTCATCTGAAAGCTGCTAGCAGAATACTGGCTTCTAGGAAGCTAGGACAAGGGTCTAAAGCCCACACCCAAAATGACACACCTACTCCACAAGGCCACGACTCCTAATAATGCCACTCACTGGGCTAAGCATATACAAATCATAATAATTATCAAATCCCAATAAGAAAAGATAGAAATATCCATGATGTTAGATAGACAAATGGGACCACATGAATCTGAAGAATTTTGACAACAAAGGTGACAAAACAAAAGGAATATTAATGTGGTGGTTTGTATAAGAATGGCCCCCATATATTTGAATGATTGGTCTCTAGTTGTTAGAACTATTTAGGAAGGATTAAATGTGGCCTTATTTGGAAGAGATATTTCTCTGGGCATGATTTTAAGATTTCAAAAATCTACATCATTCCCAGTAAGTTCTTTATGTGCCTCCAATTTGTAGATCAGGATGTAAGACAATTTTTCCTGCACCATGGCTGCCAGCAAGCTGCCAGGCTTTCCATGATGCATACTGATCATGAACTAAATCTCTGGGATCATAAGTCCCAATTAAATGTTTTCCTTGATAAATTGCTGTGAACAAAAAGGTGGAAATGTAGATAGCTGTATTTATGCAGGTGAGGGCAGGCACCTAATTGGGCAGTGGATAAAGAAGGCAGACTGAGAGTTTTAGAGACAAGAGAGATAGGGAAACACAGAAAAAAGGAAAGGAAATACAATTCAGGATATGTGGCTTTAAATAGCCACAGGTAATTATGAATATGCTAAAATGATGGATAATTACAAGACAATTTGTCTTACCTAGGTAGGCAGTTTATATCAATGTCAATTGGCTCTGAGTTCATTTTGTGTGAGTTTTGTGGGTTGAGAATTTACTGATATAAATCTGAATGATAAATTACAAGCCTTTAAAGTTTTGATTTTACTGGGTTACTGGGATTTGTGACAGCTAACCACAGGGTGGGAATGGCTAAGTTTGTGAGCAGGAGCCAGATCCACCACAAGAAAACAGCAAGATGAGTAGCTGCCTCATGGAGACCCTGGTGGCAGGGAGAACATATTACTAGAAATTAACTGGTACTACTTGGGTGCCATGATATATATATATATATATATATATATATATATATATATATATATATATATCACACAACAAATTGCTTTCATCATGATGTCCCTTCACAGAAATAGAAAAGTATTGGCAGCCTGGGACAGGAGCCTTCTGGTTTCTGACTTTGCCTGGAGCTGATCCTGACATTGCTACATACCTAATTACCGCCAAGAGAGAGCTGGTCTCCCACGAGTGCCAACAAACCTGTGAGCACAGGTAAGACCACAACTTCTGTTCAAATTCCGGGCCCAAGAGAGACTCTCTCAGAGATATCAGGACACAGGAACCAAGGAAAAAATGGGGACAGAAACTTTCTTATTTCTGTCTGCACCCCAGAGCTAACCCTGTGCCACAGTTCTCCATACCCAAATTCCTCCTGGATAGAACTGGTCTGTCAGGGAGTACTGACACAAAGGCTTTGAGGGGGCAGGGAAGGGGGGAAGCCACATTTAGAGACAGCAAGACCAGGTAAAACAAGAGATAAGATGGTGAGAGACAAGGCATGAACATAAGCAACAGAATTCAAAACTACTTGGCATCATCAGAACCCAGTTCTCCCACCACAGCGAGCCGTGGATAACCCAACACACGATCAAAACAAGACTCTGATTTAAAATCACATCTCATGATGATGATAGAGGACATTAAGAATAATATAAATAAGTTCCTTAAAGAAATACAGGAGAACACAGGTAAACAGTTAGAAGTCTTTAAAGAGAAAACATAAACATCTCTTAAAGAATTACAGGAAAACACAACAAAACAGGTGAAGGAATTGAACAAATCCATCCAGGATCTAAAAATGGAAATAGAAGCAATAAATAAATCACAAAGGGAGACAACCATGGAGATAGAACACCTAGGAAAAAGATCAGGAGCCACAGATGCAAACATCATCAACAGAATACAAGAGATAGAAGAGAGAATCTCAGGTGCAGAAAATAACCATAGAAAACAGACACAACAGTCAAAGAAAACACAAAATGCAAAAAATTCTCAACCCAAAACATCCAGGAAATCCAGGACACAATGAGAAAGCCAAACCAAAAGATAATGTGTATAGAATAGAGTGAAGATTCCCGATTTAAAGGGACAGTAAATATCTTCAACAAAGTTATAGAAGAAAAGTTCCCTAACCTAAAGAAAGAGATGCCCATAAACACACAGAAGCCTACAGAACTATAAACAGATTGGACCAGAAAAGAAATTCCTCCCATCATGTAATAGTCAAAACATCAAATACACAAAACAAAGAAAGAATATCAAAATCAGTAAGGGAAAAAGGTCACGTAACATATAAGGGCAAACCTATCAGAATTACACCAGACTTCTCACCAGAGACAATGAAAGCTGGAAGATCCTGGGCAGATCTCATACAGACCCAAAGAGAACACTAACACCAGTCCAGGCTGCTATACCCAGCAAAACTCTCAATTAACATAGAGGGAGAAACCAAGATATTCCATGACAAAACCAAATTTACATAATATCTTTGCACAAATCCAGCCATGCAGAGGATAATAAGTGGAAAACAACAACACAAGGAAGGAAACTACACCCTAGAAAAAATAAGAAAGTAATCTTTCAAGAAACACAAAAGAAGATAGCCACACAAACATAAAAATAACATCAAAAATAAAAGGAAGCAACAATCACTATTTCTTAAGATCTCTTAACATCAACGGACACAATTCCCTAATAAAAAGACATAGACTAACAGACTCGGTAGGTAAACAGGACCCAGCATTTTGCTGCATACAGGAAACACACCTCAGTGTCAAAGACAAAGACTAACTTAAATAAAGGGCTGGAAAACAATTTTCCAAGCAAATGGTCCCAGAAACAAGCTGGTGTAGCCATTCTAATATTGAATAAAATCGACTTTCAACCAGAAGTTATCAAAAAGGATAAGGAAAGACACTTTATACTCATCAGAGGAAAAGTCTACAAAGAAGAACACTCAATTCCGAACATCTATGTTCCAAATGCAAGGCTACCAACATTCATAAAAGAAACTTTACTAAAGCTCAAAGCACACATGGGAACTCACACAATAATAGTGGGAGAATTCAACACCCCATTCTCATCAATGGATCATGGAAACAGAAATTAAACAGAGACACAGTGAAACTAACAGAAGTTATGACCCAAAAGGATTTAACAGATATCTATAAAACATTCCATCCTAAATCAAAAGAATATATCTTCATCTCAGCACCTCATGGTACCATCTCCAAAATTGACCACATAATCAATCAGTCACAAAATAGACCTCAACAGATATAAGAAGATTGAAATAATCCCATGAATCCTATCAGATCACTACAGATTAAGACTGGTTTTCAAAAGCAACAAAAACAACAGAAAGCCCACATACACATGGAAACTGTATGCAATGATAACTTGGACAAGGAAGAAATAAAGAAAGAAATTAAAGACTTTTTAGAATTTAATGAAAATGAAGACACATCATACCAAAACTTACAGGACACAATGAAAGCAGTGCTAAGAAGAAAACTGATAGCTCTAAGTGCCTCCAAAAGGTAAATGGAGAGAGCTTACAATAGCAGCTTGACAGTGCACCTGAAACCTCTAGAACAAAAGAAGCAAATACACCCATGGCAGGAAATGATCAAACTCAGGTCTAAAATCAACCAAGTAGAAACAAAAAGAACTAGACAAATAATCAACAAAACCAGGAGCTGGTTCTTTGAGAAATTCAACAACATAGATATACTTTTAGCCAGACTAACCAGAGGGCACAGAGATAGTATCCAAATTAACAAAAACAGAAATGAAAATGGAGATATAACAACAGAAACTGAAGAAACTCAAAAGAATCATCAAATCTTACTAAAAATGCCTATATTCAACAAAACTGGAAAATCTGAATGAAATGGACAATTTTCTAGACAGATATCAAATTAAAGTTAAAACAAGATCAGATAAACCATCTAAAGAATCCCATAACCCCTGAAGAAATAGAAGTAGTCATTTTAATCAATGGAGTTCTAGTAAGTTACTAATAAAGCCTTGGGGATGCACTGGCTACTATTATTGCCACAGACCCAAGTTTTAAATTTTTCCTTTGGTTGTTTTCTAAATAGCTATAGATAGATGATAGAAAGATAGAAAGATAGGTAGATAGATAGATAGATAGATAGATAGATAGATAGATAGATAGATAGATAGATAGATAGATATAGGTGATAAAGATAGATGTTTATAGATATTTATAGAGAGAATATATTTTAGATTGACAATATATAGATAGAAACAAACAAAAATAGAGATACTGGAAAGATAAGTAAGTATACATATTTATTTATGCTTTTAACCTTGAACTATCCCTTTGTTTGGGTCCTCCAAGCTTCCACCATGGCTTGCAGATGGGAGGCTATTCCAACTGTTTACAGACAGCTACTTTTTCTACAGTGAGGATTGCAATGCAGGTTACAATGATCATGCTAATATATCTAAAACTTTATCCTCTTTTTTTAAAAAACATTAAAAAAAAATCATGTGAGCTTCAGGGAGTTCTGATTTGTCAGAGAATCAAAGTTGACTTTAAATTAGGACTCCCATCGATCAACAGCTTAAGATTTCCCTCCTACTACCTATCACTGAGGATGGGCTGTTTCCTTCCACTGGTATTGGAACTCCTTCTATATACACAGCCAACTACCATAACCACAAGCCTGGGAGTTTCAAGTGTCCACCTGAAATAAAGATTTTCCTCTAAGTTTGTTAACTTTACCTTCTGTCCCTAGCCTATATCTGTCCCAGCAGATTTCACTCAGCTGACCCACACCATACAGAAATCAACTGGGGCCAGCAAACTGCTCTAAAACTGCTTTCAAAACACCAGCCCCAGGTGATCTTGCAGAACCAGCAGGCCCTGGACCTGAAAAGCTGATGCAGATCAGTCCAGTCAAGTGGAAGAAACATTTAAATACATCCACGACCTGGCAAAACCTTAAGAAAGCCAGAGGCCAACTCTTTTGCAGAACTCTCATTTTTGGTCTCTCTTGGACCCCTGGTTCGTACATATCCTTGGAAGACTGATTTTCATATTCCTCATAATAATTACCACTTCCTGTCTCTTCAGGTTCTTTCAGGAAAGAATTGGCAAAATTACACAAACATGTTTCTCAGGTCTCCAACATTGTCAACCAGCTTGAGCCCCTGCTTTCAACCAGTATTCCAGACTGCTCCAAAGCAGCCTGTCCTTTGCAATCCAAGGTGGTCCTATAGAACCTGGGTGCTTTTCTTTGTATCTGACAGTCCAGCCTTTGGTGGATGATAAGAGATGACATACTCTCTTCTGTAAGTGCTTCTCAGCTGAAATTAAGTCATTGTTCTCAGGGCCCAGGAAAGCTGAAATGCTTGCCAATGGTCAGGATGGGAGAAGGAAGTCAGAAATAACAGGGAACATGTGCTGAAGCTTCTAGTTAATATTAGGTAAGCCAGTCTTTATAATACTTTGATGCAAAAATATTTTATTATATAAGGGCCTCAGATGCAAGCATACCTGACTCAGAAAATTGCCATTTTGCTCCTTAATCCATGGTCTCCTTTCTTGTTTGCCTTTCTGTAATATCTTATGTGCTTATGATCTGATATTTCAACCTTTACAGCTTGTATCAACCATTAGGCTGAGATAGGAGGAGACAATCAGGGACAGTGGAGGTCAAAACCTTATCTAAATGGTGTTTATGTACAGAGTTGTGGGGAGCTGACCAAAGGTTGTCAGAGGAGGCATGGTTGTGAAGTTCATAAAAATGAGGCTGTTTACCATGTATTTCATAACATATCACTACTTGTTGGGACTTTGATGTCATCCAGGCTGTTCCCTACCATGAATGGGTTCTTATTCAGTGATATCTAGTATGCATACCACATGAATACAGAATAATGTGTTTCTAACAGATGCTATTAATGAACATCTAGGCTACTGGATTGACTGTTAGTAAAGGTAGGGTTTTAGAAATAAAGGAATTTTGTACATGCCTTTCTGTGTACATGTAAATGAATACATTTACTATAGCATGGTTTGGTTATGCTTAACATTAATAGTTATGTCAAAGTCTTAACACTGAATTACAATACAATACACATAATACACTTACTGCATTATGTGTAAGATATCATTCCTGAAAATTTGTATGCTGGTCTTTTGAGGCCAGTATAGCAAATGCTTTGTGGTCTCTATAGAGATGTCTTCCTGCTCTCTGTCTAAAAAGTAACCAAAGCAAAGTGCACAAGCCACATCATTACACTGTGGATACACCTGGACTCTGCTCTCTATCATCCTTGCCCACTCCATCAGGGAACTATAACACAGTACACTTTATCACTACACTGCATATATTGCACTCCACGATATTCACTGTATGCTTATTCCTCTCTTATCAGTCGTACATAGTTCAACATGACTGTTGTAGCTTTCGAATTTACTTACTGTAAATCATAATCTCTCAAACTTATCAGTGTCTGCACTCTTTGTGCAGTGCCCCCCCCCCAAGGATGGAGCCACTTGCTCCTGGCACAGGTTCCTGGACAGGTAATGGCTCTGTTGCTGTGCGTTCCCCTTCATCTGCATTTCAGCAGTACCCTCGGTCTTCTAACCAACATGGTAATTACTGACGATTGTAAGAATGGCCAAATCTACAGATTCTGAGAGTAAAAATGTTCCAAAATTAGAACATATGGACTGAGTGTGGTGACTGGAATTTTTAATGCTAGCATTTATGAGCTGAGGCAAGCTATTCTCCAAGAATTTGAGTTTATCTTGATCTACAAAGTGAGATTGAGGATAGCCAGAACTACAAGTGAGACCCTGTTTCAAAATAAATAGTTCCTCCAATTAATAACAGCATCTTTAATCAAATCAATATTCTTCCTTAAAATCAGTGATAAGTAAGGAATTTTCGCAGACATTTTTCAGTTTCATTTATTGTGTTTAAAGTCTACTTACTTTTATGTCCCAATCTCCTAACTTGTGATTCTGTATCTCCAACAAACAGTAAACCAAGTGCTGGCAGTTCACGTGTTCAGGACTGAGGAGAAGTCATTAATGAGTCACCCATCTGGACTGAGCCTGTAAAGTGCTTATTAGGAAGCACAAACAGTATATAACCTCCTCCCTTCCACAGTTTCATTTCAAATTTCCGGAATTCAGTTGAGTCTCAACTCTTCCTCTCAGCTCCTAGATGAATGTTGGAGATTGAAAAGGCTTCCATGGGCATACTGAAGACAGACTTCACTGCTGCAGACTGCCTGCAGGAGGGAGAAATGGGTATGTATTTTAATGCAATTTTAATCAAGCTAAAGGGATAGAGGGGAGTTTCAACAGAGACCTTAAGAGGAGCTGAGTGTGCTGCTTGTTAACCTGTCATAGTGAGTCTCTGTAGAAGTGGAGAAGCTTGGAGGCATCAGTTTTATCAGTTACTCAATGAGAGTATTGAAAATTCAAGTATTTCTGGGCAAGAGAAATGAATAATGAATTCACTATAAGAACCTGAGCCATAGGAATTGTTTGGTTTGGTTTTGGTTTGTTTGTTTGTTTGTTTGTTTGTTTGGCTAGATGGTTGTTTGGTTTTGTGGTTTGGGTTTGGTTTGTTGAATGATCATTTGTTTCTTTAGCCTCTTTTGGTGTGTGTGTGTGTGTGTGTGTGTGTGTGTGTGTGTTTACCTTGCTAGAGGCATTATGGTAAATTGGAGGAAGTTACTGTAGAACATGCTCTTTATATACCAGACTGATGAAAACTCTTAACAGGAAAGCTCTCAAAGGGCACAGCTAAAGAATTTACCTGTGGTCCTGGAGCTTGTGCTTTGCAGATCTACCTCAAAACAAAGAAGGAGGTGAAGTGCCCAGGGAGTCTGAACCCCCTACCAGAAAATCTGGCATGTATGCTTTGTGGTAAGTTATGGAAATGGACAATGCTGTGGAATTTCTATTGTAGTATTCAGTATTTGAAAACTCAGTATACAGTCTTCTGTATCTTGAAACTGTCTATTTCATTCTTTTATATTTTATTTCTTTCTACCATTTTCCATTTCTTAAATTTTTTTCTGCTTGTTTGTTTTAATGAAAAAAATACTGAGTTTCCTGCAAAAAATTCTTCATACTCACCAAAAACTCAAGATAAAGAGGAAAGTAGATGTTTTTCAATTGAACCAAATTTTCCCATAACTGGGACATTTTTATTTCCTGTGTAGATACACATACACACCCATAGTTCTGCGAGAGAAGTTAGTCCAAGTTGAGAATTTGTCATACTGTCTTTTGTTATGCTTGATATTTTCCATAATAAACACTTAAAGTTTAGATAAAAGAAGAAAAAGAAGAAGATGGAGGGGGAGGAGGAGGAGAAAGAAGAGGAGGAAAAGTAGGAGGGGAGGAGGAGGAAGATGATAAGGAGGAAGAGGAGGAGGTGGAGGAAGAGAGGAAGAGGAGGGAAAAGGAACCAATAAAAGCCACACGTGCAAGTTGAATAACTTTCATAAGTGAAACACACAAGTGGATTTTGGGGGGGATATTTAAGGAAAACGTTGCATATTACCTTATTGAAAAAGAAAGCCAATATGGAAAACTTTGTTTAATATAGAACTAGAAAGAAAAATGGTTGAGGATTTTCTATGGAAACAGAATCCAAAAGACATTGTATATTTCTTTACTAACAGGAGGATTTAGTACAATGAACACTCTACCCTTGTTTCTAAAGAAGAATAAGAAGTTAAACATTGGACTCGTGGGGTCACAATCTTTATCCTTCCTACAAGTTCCCCACCCCCTTCTCTCTCTCAAAAAAAGTATCTCTAATGTTCTGAGAGCTTCAAAAATCCAATGGTAGTGCCTGAAGAAATGGCTCAGAGATTAAGAACACAAGCTACTCCCCCCAACAATTAGTAGTGAACATGTTTCGTTAGAAATTTAATTGCATGTTTGGCAGTACTGTGAGAGCAGCTACACTCATACATTTATTTGCACTCAACAACTGCTGCTAGTATGTAAAAGTGAAAATTAGTTTGTGCATTGACACATTTTCCTGCAGCAATCATTGTAAACTCATAACATTTAGAGCCATTGTAATAGACCTCTTAGAAATGTGTATGTACATATATCCATGTAGTCTGACTATCAACACTTTTATCTCCCTTTGTGAGTCTTGGCTGGTATTTCTTTTTCTTGGACTCCTCCCTGCACCCCCCTGAGTCACACTAGAATGGTAAATAGACATACTTGCCTTGTTTTGGGTCACTGCATGGAAAACATTAATGATGACTATAGTTGGATTTTTGTTTTGGTATATCATAGGTACCTGTCTTAATTAGGGATTCTATTGCTGAGAGGAAATACCATGAACAAAGTAATTTGGGAATGAAAGGGATTATTGGATTTATACTTACATACCCTTGTTCATCACTGAAGGCAAGAACATACACAGGGTAAAAACCTAGAGGCAGGAGCTGGTGCAGAGGCTATTGATGGGGTGCTGCTTACTAACTTACTCCTCGTGGCTTGTTCAGCCTACTTCTTATAGAAGCCAGGACAATCAGCCCAGGGATGACACCAACAACAATGATCTGGGTTCTTCCACAGCAATCACTAATCAAGAAAACGTAGTACAACCTTGCCTACAACCCAATCTTATGGAACTGTTTTAATTGAGGATCCCTACTTTCAAATGATTTTAGTTTGTGTAAAGTTGGCATAAAATTATCCAGTACAAACCTTTAATCAAGTGTAAGCTGTTTCTTTAACTCTTAGTGCATTCGGAGTTGTTACTTTGGATTTACCTTAAATTTTGAACATACTTTTGCTGATTTTAATGAAGTGTTCTTTTAATTTTCTTATTCTGATAATACTTTGAATTACATGTAGCTATTTTGTTAGTTAGTTAGTTAGTTAGTTAGTTAGTTAGTTAGTTAGTTAGTTAGAGTAAATGAGTGAGTTTGTGACGTATGTAATTAGTTAAATTCATAGATAGATAGAACAGGGTCTAATATACTTTCTCTCGGTCTCTTAGTCATATTTAGCCAAGATTGGTCTCAAACTCCTGACACTCATGTAGTAGTAGCTACAGTCATGAGCCCACACTCCTGGCACATTGATTGTTTTCTCTTTGTTAGTATGATGGTTTCCTCAATCCTAATTAAGACTATTTTTATGGAACTAAATCTATAGATAACTTTGTTGTGGTTTCTTCTTCACTCTGACCCTAACTCTTTCTGTTTCTTGCTCTTTCATTGGCCTTTAGTTCAATAAATGGAAGATTCCATGACAAAAAGTCTGTCTCCCTTTCCTCTGGTGTTCTGTGAGCCAAGGACATCATTTATAGACTTCTGTGAAAGGGTTTAAACTAGGGGAGTAAAAGTCAAATCTGCACATGATTCTGGTATAAATTTATATTTTTCTATAATTTTTTATTAATTAATTTTTTTTACATTTCATATTCCCTGGCCCATCCACCCTCTGACTGTTCCACATGTTCTCATATTTATATTTTCAGAAACAAAACTACAAGAAAAATATCTCAGAATTGGCTCACCCACGTCTCCTGCTATGCTTTACTGCTGCTATGGAGTGATCGTGGTCCTCAGTGCAGCTGTAGTTGCTCTTTCTGTTGCTTTGTTAGGTAAGTGGCTTATTCTCCAAATTCTGGCATTCTGTCCATATTCACATTGCCAATTATACTTACTGAGCACTGTGAGCCAGGCATTGTGGGAAGAGCTCTAGAGAAAATACCCTGGAAGTTCCTGTTCTCTGGGAACTCATGTTCCAGAAAGAAGATGCAGTTAAGGAAGATACAGGCTATGGTGTGCACAGGAGGCCAGGCTCAGCATCCCTAAGGAGATGGCATTCAGCAGGCTCTAGACAGAGATGCAAGAGACATATGTCCACCTGGGGGAACTGTCCAAGGCAGAGAATATGGAGAAGAACTCTCAAAATAGGAACTTCAAGGAGGATGCTACATCTAAAGGGAAGTGAAGGCAGTGAGGAGTCATATGATTGGGAAGATACAGGACCCCCATGAACCATGGTTGGAAAATTCCAGAATATATGATTCCTACGCACTTAGTTGTAAACTGCTCTGGATGGTGTGGTAAGATCTTGTATACATTTGCTGCCATAACTGGAGTAAATATTACATGATATTGTTTTGTATCTTGCTTTTTGGAGACAGGGTTTCTCCGGTATCAGGCTGACTTTGAACTCTGAGATCAATCTGCCTCTGCTTCCCAAGTGCTGGGATTAAAGGTATGAACCACCAAGGCCCGAATTGTTTCATGTAATCATCTTTAACAGCACCAATGACAAATATATGGGTTTAAAGGAATAAACATTTGCCAGTAAGTCTTAGTCAGTGTAGCATATACTATTATATAGTCCTAAAAAGAGTCAGGTAAAAAGAAGTGACATCACACTCACTGCCCCCTGCATTTGTCTCTTTCACTGAAGCCTCCTGGTACTAGGTATAAGAACTGGGAACAACTATGACACAGTCCCCCCACACTAAAAGTATTTGGGAGATCATTTCAAGCATTTAACATTTTGCTTCAAAGATCACTTATTTCTTCAGAGTCACTTGAACCTTGAAAGAGCAGCACATTCATTCTGATATGTTAAAGGAAGAAAAAGGAGAAGGAAGGGGGGGGAAAGGTCTTATGTTTCTAAGATGTCCTCTGAAATGTTTTTCAAGACAAGGTTTCTCTGACAGCTTGACTGTCCTGGAACTCAATCTATAGACCAGATTGGCCTTGAAGTCAGAAATCCACCTGCCTCTGCCTCCCAAGTACTGGGATTAAAGGCATGTGCCACCACTGCCCGGCTCATGCTATGTTTTATATGGTGGTATCTGTATAGTAAAGTCCAGACAAGTGAAGAGTTTCCTTTTTTGTTAGAGAAAAGGAGAATGTGAAGGAGGATTATGAGAAAGAACATTATATGATTCTAGGAACCAGAGACATTCCTAAGGAGCTAGAAATGAGTTCCTCTCAGGTTTTGGTCATGGTGGTCCCAACACTCAGGAAGCAGAGCCAGGATGGTTTTTGCAAGCTCCAGATAAGTTCAGACCAAAGTGAGATAAAGGTCAGGCAGTGGGACATAGCTAGATTCTGTCTTGAAACACAAAAACAAAGAAGAAAAGAAAAAACATTTCCTTAGAGCCCCACTAGAAGGTTGAGAACCCTCAGACTGTGAGGAGTATCCTAGTAATCAGTTAGGAAAGCTACAGTGCAAACACACACCTTACAACTGAGATTTGAATGGTTAGACAAAGGGATCAGACATGGAAATGTCTCTTTATTACATTTTATATCACTGTCTGCATTTTAGTGAGAAAGAAAGTCACGGAGAGATGTGAACCTTGCTATGCCACATGCCCAAGTGGCTGGATTGGATTTGGACGTAAATGCTTTTATTTTTCTGAAGACATGGGAAACTGGACATTCAGCAGGTCCTCCTGCATGGCACTAGATGCCCATCTAGCTCTGTTTGACAGTCTGGAAGAGCTGGTAAGAAAGGGGATCAGTAATGGATTTGTTGCTTTTTGTTGAATATGTACTGCCTTGAGATAGAGAACTTGTGGCTAAAGAATGAGGAAGGATCCCATTCAGGTAGATGGGGTATGTGCAGAGAACAGTAGTTTGTGCCATTTCCTGATGTTATTGACTCTAACTTGAGCCCTAAACTATTCAGAGCTCTGTTCTCATGAAGTACTCATAGAAAGACCTTCCAGGACAGACACAATCTCCTGAGATACCTTGTAGTCATGTAAACTTTTCTTCAAGCATTCACATGTTGCATACTGAATGGGGCATCTATTAAAAAAGGCAAGGACATTGTATACCAAGGACTTTCCAAGTCACAGTGGGACGGCTGATCATCAATGTAGTTTGGGTTATGGGTGTAAAATGCTTACACTGAAAACTGAGGGTTATTATGGCTCCAAAATTGATGACCCTCAGTTACGAGATGCTGCCATCCTGAGAGGAGGCTCTAGGGTGGAGATTCAAGGGTCATGTGAAACTGAAAGACACATGTATTTGCTTTACCTGTGTTATGACAGCATTTTCTGAAGAGATACAAGGGGCCTTCTGACCACTGGATTGGCCTGCACAGAGACTCAGCAGAACACCCTTGGGTGTGGACAGACAACACGGAGTATAACAACTTGTACGTTTTCAGAACACTTTTCCTTATACTATGTTCATTTGCTGTGAAATGTGGGAGTTGTATCTTTAAGAGATGAATGGCTGTGTCATGTGAAGCCATGACACAGCCATTTCTTCTTATACTTGGAAGAAAGAAAATATAAACCTCCAAACTGCAGGTGTGGCTCAGAGCCAGGGTGTATGCTTACATTCAGAACCAATTCCCAGTGAACACTGCAACATCACACACTTAACTCCTTCAGATATGCTCCAATTTATTCCATGATTTTCAAGGCATTTACTTAATTCGATTTCTCTCAAAACCCTTAAAATGGTGATTGTATCTGGGGGAGATATTGTCTGCTCCATCACCAACTGAAAACTTTTCTTTGCTGATAAATACCTGGTGTCAGAACTATAGAGGGGCAGTGAGGACTCTAAAGCCCAGGAAACCAGTGCAGAACTGCAGGGGTAAGAATTGTTGGTCCTCTGTGTGCACTGCGGCACCTGTTCACAGAAGCAAAGACTCCTGGGACACTGGGAACCTCTCTAAAGTCTTCTCATCAAAAATCATGAGACAGTGTTTGTGTGTGAGCATAGCAAGCCATTTTGAGTGGAGTCATTTCACTAGAATGATAAAACACAGACCCATTCGCAACCATCATGAAAGACCTTTCAGAAATTTACTAAAAATTGAGGTTTTCCCCACTTGTATAACTTATGTAAAATACTTCAAAATAGAACAGAAAATCACCCTCAGTGAGGCCCCCCCATGGCAGCAGTTTCTTTGAAGATGGTAGCAATCACAAGTCAATTCCCTTGTGCACATTACATGGTTCAACATTGTAGAATAATGAAGGTGTAGTTCAAGTCAAATCCTGAGGATGTAAAATATTCTCGGTGCAACTAGCACTGATGTTTGAATGCACTGTTGGCTTGTGCAGTAACTATTGTTTTGTTTGTTTGTTTGTTTGTTTGTTTGTTTTAGGGTTCTCATCTGAGGAGGAGGAGAATGTGGCTTCCTGAGTGACAATGGGATTAGCAGTGGCAGGAGCTATACACATAGGAAGTGGATTTGTAGCAAGTCCAAAAGCTACACCTCACAGGACCCAGTAAATGCTAATCCAGGATAAAGAATGTGTCAAAGCATGCGTGAGAAACAGATGCTCTGTGACCTGCTATCTACAGTTGCTCCTCTATTCCTGATCTACCAAAACCATTATCAAAATCTACCACTAATCACATTGACAACAAAGATGAAAATTTGCCTAGAGGATCATAGATATACCACATATAATTTGGAAAGATCATTCTAAATCAAATAGGTGTTTGGGTATGAGCTAGTAATGATACCTAAAACTAAATTATAAACACATCTGTATTAGTGGGCTTGATTTTATGATGAGGCATGAATTTTTTCGTTGGTCCTTGCTATAAATTAAGGGGACCTAAAAATGTGGGGTGAATGAACCCATGAAAATGACTGAATAGTCACAAGAAAGATGACAATTGGCCTGTGGCTTCTATATATTATAGTATATGTAGTCATCATTCTCTTAAAAATTTCAATAACCAATATGAAAGGAGATCTAAATAGGATTAAAAGTGATGCTATATACTTTGTGGTTTAATAGCATTTTCAAACATTTATATACTTTATTTCTGGGTTTTTTTAAAATTGAAACAGACTAAGAATATGACACAACCATGTCATTTTATTTTACAAATTTAACATTTTTGAGAACTCCATACATTTTATTCTTTACTAAGTTCTTTTCAGATCAGGATAAATTTGGTTACTGAACATACTTCAAAGCATTTGATCTCTAATCTTGTAAACACTTACACACACAAACACTTTTAAGGAAAAATATTTTAAGTTTTTGGATCATGTGCTACACTGTACTGATGAGTCCCAACAAGGACGAAATAACAGGTCATAAGTAATTCCTCAGTTAACTCTTTCTTCTTACTTTATCTATAAACTTTCTCACGCATGCTTGGCAAACACTGTACTATATTAGTACTATTCCTTTTTGTAAATTTTATTTTGTAACAAAGTTACTATATAAGTCCTAGATAGCTGGGATTAGAGCTGTGTATCACCACAGAGGACATAGCCTTGCTCTCTATTAAAGTATTGGTTCAGGGACAGGAATATAACTCTGATGGTAAAGGCACTACTAAGACTGATAACCTGATATCAACACCTGGATCCATATGTTGGAAGCATAAAACCATCCACAGCAAGTTGTCTGTAAACTTCAAGCTTGCACTGCAAACATTCAGACACACACACAAACACAAATATATTGAAATGATGTAAAATAAATTTAAGTTTTTTCTTGTAGTAGACTGTGTTTATTTGAATCTGTATTTTTATTTTTTGTTGTTGTTGTTTCTTTGGTTTTTTGATATCAGATCTCTCTGTGCATTCTTGGTTGTCTTGAGCCCTGCTTTTCTTTGTAGACAGGTTGGTCTTGAACTCAGAGATCAGCCTGCCTCTGTCTTACTAGTTCTGAGTTGATAGGTATGTACCACCACCTCTGGGCTTACTTTGTTTTTTCATTCTAGATAAACACAAGCATATCTCATTCAGAAAAATACTTTCCTTAGTGTTCTGTTCCTTAATGTTCCTACAGCATTGAGCCCTTTCTACTTTGCAGTCGATCTTACTTAAAGTAAACTAATAGGAAAGATTTTGTGTGTGATCCACTTCTGCATTCTCAGAGAACAGCATAGTATGTCAAACACAGGAGTGTTTAAAACATATATGTATGACAGTCACTGTAGGATTCCATGTTAGATTATATAGATGATAAGTTACAGAGAACATAATCTCTTAACAAAAACTCAGAGAAACTAATGACTTTATATCATTTAACTGCATGTGGTTGTTGTGTGAAAGACTTTCCTGGGCATATACAACAAATAAATCTACTCACTCCAAAGAGGGGGCCCATGACAAACCAAAACACAGATCTCAGCAAAGTCCAGCATGGTAATCTTGTATGTTTTATTGGTGTTACTTACAGGAATATGGGTATGAGGTTACTTACAATGTAAGAACTGATTCAAAGACATATGTGTCACTAAAGCCCACCTCAGCTTGGGAGTTCAAAAAATCTGGAACTCTGGGACACAATGTACAGCCTTCAGGGAGCTGGAGAATTCTTAGTTAATATTTGTATTGCTGTGAAGAGAGACAATGACAAAGAAAACTTATAAAAGCTCCATTTACTGGGCACTTGCTTAAAACTTCAGATAATGAGTCGATGACCACCATGATGAGAAGCATGATAGGACACAGGCAGGTATACTGTCGGGACAGTGGGTGATGTGTTGAGACAACAACCACAAGACAGAGGGTGAACTAGAGATGCTGTGAGATTTTGGAAAGCCAACCCCAGTGACAACTCCTACAATAAGGCCACACCTCCTCCAACAAGCCATGGCTTTTAATTCTTCCCAAATAGTTTCACCTATCATGGACCAAGAGAACCATTTTCATTCAAATCATCAGTGTCCTTTCTTGTGTGTTCACTTGATCTGAGCCTCTTCTAGGCAGTCCTGCTGATCTCTGCTTCTTCCAGATATTTGAGCTTGTCTAAGAATGACTCTCAGCAGTCCTTGCTCCATATACACCCCTGGAGAGGAAGGGACCTAATGACTTTGCTCAATGGCAAAAACTTTGCTAAGCTATTTTGAATTGTTTAATTTTGTATCTTCCTACATTCTCTTTAGGATGTTCTATTTCTCTGGGCACACTGCAGCACTACAATATTAATTCAAAGAAGTTTCATTGATGTTGCAACCCTGGCCAGCATAATATTTATGCACAAACTGGCTTCTAAGTCATATGCCAAGAAAGTATAGATTACCCTATTTATAATCCAATAACTTGCATTTTTTGTAGCAGCTATCTTAGCATTTCTTCATGTGTTAAAATAGTTCAGCAGACAACTATATTACTGGTAGGCCTATCTATGAACATGTCTCACCAGTCACAGTACATGCTTACTATCCTGGTCTTCTTATATTGCATCATGGAGATGAAAATGAAAAGAACAGCCATATTCTTCACTAGAATGTAACCTCCAGGTGACACTGCTGCCACCCATGGGTGACAGCTCTTCAAAGAATCTTCTCATAGTATGGGAATTCACCATTAATTAAAAAAAAATCACACTTGAATTTTGCTGTTCTCATGGCTAGTGTATGCTCATGTTAAGAAAGACAGTAGCAATGAGCTCCTGGCACCCATGTTCATTTCATGATCACAATGCTCTTGTGGTCATCACGGTTTAGATGAAGTTATTGGAAAAATTTAAGGAGATATGCAAAGCCATATAATAAAAGTTTTATAGAATAGATTTAGTGATACATTTCTTTAACTACAGTGACCCAGTGGCCAAAGAATAAAGATCTATGTGGGTTTGAGATTAGCCTGGTCTACATACCAAGTTCCAGAGTAACTAAACTGCATAGAAAGATCCTATCTGGAAAAGAAAAACTAGAGCAACAAATCAATCCCAGTTTTATGTTAGTGCTCTACCTTAAAAGCAAAATGCCACTGAGTGGCTAGTGAGATCATGAAGTAGTTAAGAGAGCACGGACTGCTCTTGCTGAGGACTTGAATTTGCTTCCTAATACACCATAACCTTCCCTAACTGAAGTCCCAGGTGATCCAGTGCCCTGTTCTAACATCTGCAGGCACTGTATATACACATGTTTCATAGATGACAGAGATAGATAGATAGAGATAGATAGATAGATAGATAGATAGATAGATAGATAGATAGATAGATAGATAATTAGGATAAGGATGTCTTCTTGAACCATTGCTCTTGTAACTATGTATGTGAGAATCAAAACAACCATGAGGATTCAAGGGTTATATTGAGTGTGGTCTGCTTTTGCTCCAAAACCTGTGGCCTTTTGCCTCATAATACACTGTCCTTTATGATCTGCATTCATCTAGTCTCTCTTCTACTATGTCAGATTGTCAAAGCAGATAGTCCAAGGGCAGTGAAGCAGAGGTAATCTGGGCTGATAATTTCATGACATTTTGCTACTTTTGTATTTTTCAATGTAGCTGCCAGCAGCCACATGTAAACCGGGTTACCTGTTGAGAGAATTTTGGGGTTATAGGGAAGAGGGGCGAAAAGAAGTGCGGCTAAGACAATGTTCACTGATCAAAGCCGGAAACTTTAATGGCGCCAGACCTTTTAACAGTTTGGGCAAACCCTTCCCCCCAGACTCCAGGCTGAGTTCCGGTGGAAGTTGTCTAGCTTCTCTTGGAGGTCCTCGTCTTGACTGCTCCGGCAGCTGGGTGGGTCACCTGCTTAATTCAGGAATTCCTAGACCTGGAGGAACAATGAACTTAACCTTTACTTTGAGCGCTCCACCCTGGGTGGAGAAGGATCCTGGCTAACTGGGAGGAGTTAACCTTGACCAAAGTCAAACTCTGACCAAGTGCAAGACTGCCCCAATATGGCTCAGTACATTTCAACACAGTTTTTGTGAGTGATTATCCACATTAGTGTCAATGAATTTTCTGTAATGTATGGACCAAAATGTTACCCATGCCCTTCAGCAACCACAGTAAACTACTGGTTCTCTAATCTGAACAAGATGCACTTGTCCTTTAGTGCACAGTTGCCTGCTCTATTAAGAAGAATAGAAATAGACTCCTTGAGACGATGTTGCATCATGTTTTAAGGTGAAATTTATGGACATAGGTTTCCTCTTTGGAGGTTGGGAATATGCCTTGGATTTATGAACAAGAAGAAATACAAAGATGAAAAAAGCCATTCAGTGCATGAGCATTAAAATTAAATTTATATGTGCTAACTAACTAATTTAAATGCACAGAATAGAATGGTCAATTTAGGTTCAACCCACACAAAGAAATACAGGAAATTAAAGAATGCTGAGGGAGAAGAGCACACCAACTGGTGAACCAGTGCCAAATGCTCAGCCCTAAAAACACGCAGACAAGGAACATTACACCAACTCAGTGGGTTCTATTTAGACCCATGTGTGCTTGCATTCAATATCAATTAATATATATATATATATATATATATATATATATTGAAGAGTATAGGGAAGAGAAACATAATTATATTATGATCTCTACTCAAAGGATAAGCAAGCTAAGAAAGAAATTAGGGAAATGACACCCTTCACAATAGTCACAAATAATACTACATACCTTGGTGTGACTCTAACCAAGCAAGTGAATGATCTATACAACAATAACTTCAAGTTTCTGAAGAAATAAATCAAAGAAGACCTCAGAAAATGGAAAAATCTTCCATGTTTGTTGATTGGCAGGATTAATATAGTAAAAATGACCATCTTACCAAAAGCAATATACAGATTCAATGCAATACCCATCAAAATCCCAACTCAATTCTTCATAGAATTAGAAAGAGCAATTCTCAAATTCATCTGCAATGACAAAAAACCCAGGATACCTAAAACTATTCTCAACAGTAAAAGAACTTCTGTGGGAATCAGCATCCCAGAACTCAAATGGTACTACAGAGCAATAGTGCTAAAAACTCCATGGTATTGGTATAGTGACAGGCAGGTAGATCAATGAATAGAATTGAAGACCCAGAAATGAACCCACACACCCATGATCACTTGATCTTTGACAAAGGAGCTAAAACCATCCAGTGGGGGACAAAAAAGCCTTTTCAACAAATGGTGCTGGTTCAACTGGCTGTTATAATACAGAAGAATGCAAATCAATCCATTCTTATCTCCTTGTACAAAGCTCAAGTCTAAGTGGATCAAGGACCTCCACATAAAACCAGACACACTGAAACTAATAGAAAAGAAACTGGGGAAGAGTCTTGAGCACATGGGCACAGGGGAAAATTTACTGAACAGAACACCAATAGTTTTTGTTCTAAGATCAAGAATTGACAAATGGGATCTCATAAAATTACAAAGTTTCTGTAAGGCAAACGACACTGTCAATAGGACAAAATGGCAACCAACAAATTGGGAAAAGATCTTTACCAACCCCACATCTGACAGAGGGCTAATATCCAATATATACAAAGAACTCAAGAAGTTAGACTCCAGAGAGCCAAATAACCCTGTTAAAGATGGTGTACAGTGCTAAATAAAGAATTCCCACCTGAGAAATATTGACTGGCTGACAAGAACCTAAAGAAATGTTCAACATCCTTCATCATCAGGGAAATGCAAATCAAAAAACCCTGAGATTTCACCTCACACCAGTCAGAATGGCTAAGATCAAAAACTCAGGAGACAGTAGTTGCTGGCAGGGATGTGGAGAAAAAAAGAACACTCCTCCACTGCTGGTGGGATTGCAAGCTGGTACAACCACTCTGGAAATCAGTCTTGCAGTGCCTCAGGAAACTAGGCATGATACTACCAGAAGACCTCATTATACTATTCCTGGGTATATACCCAGAGGATTCCCCGGCATGTAATAAGGACACATGCTCCACTATGTTCATAGTAGCCCTATTTATAATAGCCAGAAGCTGGAAAGAACCCAGATGTCCCTCAATGGAGGAATGGATACAGAATATGTGGTATATTTACACTATGGAATACTACTTAGCTACTAAAAACAATGAATTCATTAAATTCTTAGGCAAATGGTTGGAAATAAAAAATATCTTCCTAAGTGAGGTAACCCAATCACAAAAGAACACACATGGTATGTACTCACTGATAAGTGGATATTAGCCCAGAATCTCGGAATACCCAAGACACAATTCACATATCAAATGATGTCCAAGAATAATGAAGGAGAGGCCCCTGGTCCTAGAAATGCTCAATGCAGCAGTGTAGGGAAATACCAGGACAGGAAAGTGGGAGGGGGTTGATTGGGGAACAGGGGGAGAGAAGAGGGCTTGTGGGACTTTGAGGGAGGGGGGACCAGAAAAGGGGAAATCATTTGAAATGTAAATAAAGGATATATCTAATAAAAATAACTGCAAAACTTCTGTAAGGCAAAGGACACAGTCAATAGGACAAAACAGAAACCAACAGAGTGGAAATAGATCTTTACCAATATTACATCCAATATATGGTTAATATCCAATGTATACCAAGAACTCAAAAAGTTAGACTCCAGAGAGTCAAATATCACTATTAAAAAATGGGGTACAGAGCTAAACAGAGAATTGTGAAAAGAGGAAACTTTAATGGTTCAGAAGTACCTAAAGAAATGTTGAACATCCTTCCTTATCAGGGAAATGCAAATCAAAATAAACCTGAGATTTGACCTCACACAGGTCAGAATGGCTAAGATGAAAAACTTTCTCCACATCCTCTCAGCAAATACTAGAGAGGATGTGAAGAAAGAGGAACACTCCTCCATTGCTGGAGGGATTGCAAGCTGGTCAAACCTCTCTGGAAATCAGTTTGGCGATTCTTCAGAAAAATGGACATAGCAGTCACTACCTGGGGACTCAGCTATACCATTCCTGGGCACATAGGAAAATGGTAGCTTATAAGGTTACAAAGGAAAACAGTGTAGAATGAGGTGTCTAATTTTGATCAGATGGGTTAATTAGGTGACTCAAAGTGGCATTTGATTTCCAGACTTCAACTTTTTGAGAGCTTGAACTTAGTAGTCATCCTGAGGAGGAGGCAGTGGCCAGATAAGAAAAGAGACCCTAGAGCTGTGTTCGTGGATAAATGAGGCAGAGAGAAAATAGTTACATTGCCATAACTTTGTAAAACTAGCATTAGTTAATTTCTGAGAAGCTTGCCTAAGAGTTTGAGCAAAAAGAGAAACAGATCTGTGTATTTCTTTGCCTTAAAAGACAACCTAACAGTCCTGTGACTATACACCTTCTGTGTATAGGAGAGTGAGCGTTTTAAAAGCAGGTATCTCAAGCTGCTACTACACTGAGACTGTTTAGAAACAGAGTACACGATGATCTACATTTTGCCTCACCTGGTAACACACAATTTTCTACCCGACTCTTGAAGAACAAGAAAGCAAAGGTAAATAAAAAACAGCAGCCAGCCTACCATAGAGACTTGTTACATCCATTTTCTGTTATGGATATTTTGTGAATTATTTAGTTTACTGACTGGCTTAACTCCAACTATAATTTATGTCTTTTATCTTTAATGCCTGGGCACTGGTAGACTGAATGCCCTTGGTACAGGCAGCACACCTGGGAAATACTTCTAAGGAAAGCCAGGCATAAAACAAGCCAAGCTGTGAGGACCTCCGGCTCTGTTTGTGGTGATAATGCTGAGAAGACTGTTCATACCTGAGCAGACCTTTTAAACAACCTGCTCCAACACTCCCTCCCAGGAGGATGGACTATCTCAGTGGTGTCATAGCCTGGGCAGCAATTTACAGCTCATGTTCTGGTGTAAGTCAGGCTGAAGAAGGCTTGTTGTCCTTGGAAACATAGCCTAGTTTCCAAGGTCATAATCACAGACAACATGTGCTGATTTTCCATAATAATTTGAAAAGTCTTCCTGTGCTGTATTTGAAGAACTACAAATCAAATCTAATCACTAGCAAAATTTTTGCAATTTCTCAAAAACCCTTTATGAAAGGCTGCATCTGTCAGTTGTCTTTGCTATCTTTATGCATCTGTAAATATTTTAAAATAAATGTTTAGCTAATAAAAAGAAAAGAGACCTTAGGAGCTAGATTTACAAATATAATCTAATGGTTTCTAGCAAAGCAGGGTGAATGGGGAGAAGGGGAAGGCTGTCAAAGCCATGCTCCTGTGCTCAAGCTGACCAGAGTGCCCCTTGATTGCAACCTTTTCGTTTTATTACCGAGTTTCTAGGTGTTGGGTAAATCAGCATCATTGTCTCTGGATGCTTCCTGCTGAAATTTGTACATTGCTGTGAAGGGACACAAAGAAGCTTGATTGCTAAATGGAGACGAGCAGGCTGATTCATCTGTTGTGCCATTTGAAAATGTAGACTGTGAAGCTGGACAGGATACAGATTCCGAAGAAATGGCTGGTGCTGGTGCTACAGGTTTTGAAGCAGTCTGTAGTTGATTTGAAAACTTCTGGGACAGATAGACTAGGAACACCAATATAAGTAAGGAGTTTGGGGAAAAATATTTTATATTGGACATACATTTGAAACTTTTAGGTTTGTGGTACTGTTAGAAAGAGGAGTCCTAAGACCAGCAAGAGAGCCATGGAAATGGGGAGATCCCAGAGAGAGTGGGAGAGATTCCAGAGAAAGGGGGAGGTCCCAATAAAAAGATCCTGACCTCAGGCACAGGAAAGCAGGATAGCTCTGTCTGTTGGTTAGCAGGAGTACGCATCTAGAGTCTGTTTGAGAGTTCTTGAGAGGAGGCAGGAAAATTTAGACTGGCCATACAAGTTTAATTGGGGAATAAATGTTATCTGAAAGCAGGGTCTGGTTATGTCAGGGAGAACCCAACTTTAGAGGCTTATGTTATATCACAATAATCTTTCCTGGGGTGTTCAGGTGGGTTTTGGGATTGAAATAGTTTAGGAACATGGATGATTGGGGAAGCTCTTGGAAAATGTTGAGAGAGATGTTTGATGACAAGGGTTTTAGGGGTTGGTGCAGAAAAGTTGAGAGAAATTGGCATAAATTCCCAATTAATTTAATTAATTTTAAATAACTTTTAATTCTTTAAAGTTGAGGGACATGGATGGTCAAGGAGGCAAGTGGTTAGTAGATGGGGTGGGGAACTGGTAACTACAGCATTGGTAGACAAGGACTAGGACTACCAGAGAGCTTTGAAGAAAGATGCAAAGGAAGAAATAGGAGGCATTGAAGACAAGATCAGTGAAGCTTAGGAGAGAATTTGTTGGATGGCCTTGACCCAAGTGAGGTTTAGACCATGAGATAATGTATGTCAGAGAAGAAATGGCTTGGGCTTCGATATATCTTGTTGGGAGTGTAGGGATTGTTCAGAGTGTTTGGCATCTGGATAGTCTGAATTCAGAAGAGTCTGGTGGCACTAGATATTTGGCAATCATTTGGCCAGAGAAAACGTAGGAGAATGAGAAGACAGATGAGATTTGTAGGTAACTGTAGCTGCCAGCAGCCACATGTAAACCGGGTTACCTGTTGAGAGAATTTTGAGGTTACAGGGACAGAGGAGGCGACAAGAGACGTGTGTCAAGGCGGGAAATTCCGGTCAAGACTGGTTTTAATAACTTTAAGACAGGTTATATAGTCTTTTGGGGGATCGACCAACCCCCCAGAAGTCGGTGGCTTCAAAGGCGGTCCTGTGAATTCTCTGGCTCCAGGTCTCAGCGGGTCGTCTGCCTTCAGCCTGGCGACTCAGGTAAACACCGGCTTGGGTGCGGTGTCAATAGTCGAGGTGCGGAGACTATTGTTCACAGAACAAAGGCCGGAGGTAGCCATGTTGGGCTGCTTGCCAGCCAGCTTAGTTGCGGGGGGGGGGGGGGGGGGGGGGGGGGAGGGGAGGAGACAGGTAACAGGCAATCTTAAAGAAAGCCTGAGGGTGAGAATGAATACTGATAATGAAGGGGTCAGTCTGATGTGGCCATCTGAAAGGAAGGACCTGTCATCTGTATACAAAATGTAGACACGATTGCTAAAGAACCCTTTTGTGTCTAAGAAGGATGGGGTAGGAGGCCTCTCAGAGTTTTAGACAGGAGTTTAAAGAATCAGGGGAACATTGAGGTAAATTGATAAGTGTGGAAGAATCGGAGGTCAAGCAAGTAAGAAACATGAGTGGTGAATTTTCAGTAAGAGAAGTTTGGAGGGATAGAATCCGAGACAGCGGATGAAATTTAGGAGATAAGAGAAATCTTGGTGGGAAGAGATTGTGAGGTGAAATCAATAGATTTTGAGAAGGATCAATAGATTGTGAGAGAGAGTCTGAGAGTTTGACTTTTTGTTTGTTTGTGTTTGTTTTTGTTTTGTTGTTTGTTTGTTTGTTTGTTTGTTTTGAAGCTTAGAGGTGAGCAGAAAGGTTGTGGCAAGAGCACAGAGAAAGGCAGGTCAGCCATGGATGATGCTGTAAAGAGTTTTGAAGAGGTAGCTGATAGAGGCAAAGGCCAGGCCTAGGAGGTATTTGTGTTTTTTAAGGTATAAATATGGAAAGATGGGGAAATAAAGAAAATGTCTAATAAAGAAAAGGATGGAAAGATGGGCATAAATCTAGGAAAGGGAGAGGCAGGATAAAAAAAGGAGACCATTCTAAGTTTAAGGAACTGTTTGTGGATGGGAAAAAAGAAAAGGTCCAGAAGTGGCTTGAAATACAGGATATACCAGGGACCCATGAGTGGAGGCAATTGGTCAGGAGGTCAGAGAACAGGGGCAGAGATGAGCAAGGAAGTTTAAAATGAGGTGTTTTCTGAGTTGATATGAGAGAGAATATCAGGTAAGTGACTTGAGAGAGGAGATTTAAGCTTTGGAAAGTAAGAACCAGAAACTTAAGGACCTGAGATGATTGAGCGAGGTAGTGTCAGATTGGCTGTCAGAGACGAAAGAGCTGCAAAAGACATTATCTGTATACTGAAGCAGGTAGAAGGAAAAATGGGGGAAGGCAGGAGGGAAAAGAGGGAGACTGAGAGACCAGACCAACTCCATCTTGGGTTCAAGCTCCATCTTAGAGAACCTGACCTAAAGGTGAACTCCAGTTAACCAGAAAGCCTGCACCTAGCACCAGTTTTCAGGTTACATTATAACAAGCTTGCCTCTGGCACTTCACTCCGTAACAACCACCAATCAGGAGGAAAGCAGAAGTTAAGTTTGTGATTTGGCTCCCAGCACCAGCCAATTATTTTAAAGGGTAACAAAATCTCATAGCTCCCCAATCAGATATGTGCCAGGCTAGAAAAACCCTTGCTTGTAAATGCTCACCTTTATAAGTACTCCCTTGAAACTGGGATGCAGGCTTCACCCTCCTGTCCTGCTGCATCAAGGTAGGAGGTGAGCCCAAGCTCAAGCTAGAACAAAAAAAGACTCTTGTGAAATTGCATCAGAATCGGTGCCTTGGTGGTTGTCTTTGGGGGCCCAAAAATGAGCATAACATGACAGACCCAGTCCTTATCAAATGTCTAGCCAAAAAAGGTGAGGACGAACTCTGAAATCCTAGGGAAAGACATTCCAGGTCAATTGTACTGATTCTTGAGTAACAGGATCTGTTGATGTGTAGACAAAGCTGTTTCAGAGTGGATGTCCAAGAGTATTACCCACATTGCAGCTTGCTACCATCTATAAATCCAGCTAGGGGATCCAGTTTTGCTTCTTAATTCCAAGAGCACTGGCACCTACATAGTGTACACACACACACACAGACACACACACACAGAGACACACACACACACAGACACACACACACACAAATGCAAGGAGAGCATCCATACACCCAAGATAACAATTTTAATTTAGAATTCTTTTTAATTGAGATTTTACTTGAATCAGAGCATATGTTTCAATTTAAGTAAATTTCAGATTGAGTGATGAGGGTCTGAGGATATCTATTTTAATAGAAATTTCATTATGTCTCTTTATACATTAAATTCAGTCTTTTTCTTTTGATTACAATGGAAAATTTGGCAAGGTTTTTTTGTTGTTTTGGGGGGTTGGAGTTTTTTGGTTGGTTGGTTGATTGGTTTGGTTTGGTTTGGTTTGGTTTGGTTTGGTTTGGTTTGGTTTGGTTTGGTTTGGTTTTTAGAAAAGAGGACTTCCCAAAGATTTGTAAGAATACTTATTTTTGAAATTTTCTGTAACTGAAGAATTAAAGAATTTAAAAAGGTATTTATTCTCTACTACAATTACCAAATATTTAGCTGCATACTTTCTAAAGTTTGTGCATAGTCATAAGCTACAGAGAGGTGTGGAAAATAGAAATGATGAGAAAATTAAAAAGGGGATGTTTGTAGACAGTGGGAAGAGGCAATTCTCTGTCTTAATTTTTTCTTTTTCTTTTTTTTCCATAACAAGAACCTGGACAAGAAGAGATCCCACTTTCACACAGCTAAGAAGACTGAGAAAACCTGCACCAATGAACCAGCATCTGCCCAGGGTCTGCTGGTATATCACCACAGGGTTAGAGCCATCATATGGACAGAGTACAGTTTACATAAAGTCAGACTCATTGTCAAGGCATTAGTCCATTATTAATTGACTAATTTGCAGTTGTCAATCAAAACACACTCTTCCCATCCAAGGCTCCTTAACTCTGAGTGTACAGAGCCATATTGGGGTGTCATGCCACTTGTTAGGAACTCCACATTGATCAAGGTGAACTTCCTCTCCCAGACTTTGTTGAGCATGTATTCCTGTGCTATTCAGGATCCTGCTCCACCTTGGGTGCAGAAGCTCAGAGTGAAGGTGAAGTTCATTGTTCCTCCAGGTCCATGAATTCCTGAATCAAGCAGGTAACCCACCCAGCTACCTGAGCAGTGGAGGCAAGAACTGCCAGACTACTTCCCCGGAACTCAGCCTGGAGTATGGGGCAAGGGGCTTGCCCAAACTGTTAAATGGTCTGACCACCATTAAAGTTGGGGCCTCAATTGGTAAACTATCATCCTGGCCTCCTTCTTTTCACCGTTTCCCTGATCCATCCCTCAGCTTCTGTTCCAGGAACCCAGTTTGCAGTAGTTGCAGGCAGCTACAGAATGCAACATCTGAGCCTCTGCTGTCAGTCAAGAACAAGACTTTATTCAAAGTTCTACAGTTCAGATGTTAGATGGCTTTTTTCCACTGGATTTTTTAAATCTCCTTTGTCAAATATCAAGTGACCATACATGTGTGGGTTCTTTTCTGGTTCTTCAATTCTATTCCATTGATCTTCCTGCCTGTCTGCATACCAATAGCAAACAGTTTTTATCACTATCGCTCTGTAGTAGAGCTTGAGGTCAGGGATGGTGATTTCCCCAGAAGATCTTAGTTCTCAGGGAAATGCAAATCAAAACAACACTGAGATTCCACCTCACAACAGTCAGAATGGCTAAGATTAAAAACTCAGGGGACAGCAGATGCTGGAGAGGATGCAGAGAAAGAGGAACACTTCTCCATTGTTGGTGGGATTGCAAACTGGTAAAACCACTCTGGAAATAAGTTTGTCGATTCCTCAGAAAATTAGACATAGTACTACCTGTGGACCCAGCTATACCACTCCTGGGCATATATACCCAGAAGGTGCTCCTACATATAATAAGGACACATGCTCCACTATGTTCATAGCTGCCTTATTTATAATAGCCAGAACCTGGAAAGAACCCAGATGTCCCTCAACAGAGGAATGGATACAGAAACTGTGGTATATATACACAATGGAGTACTATTCGGCTATTAAAAACAATGAATTCATGAAATTCTTAGGCAAATGGATGGAACTAGAAAGTGCCATCCTGAGCAAGGTAACCCAGCCACAAATGAATGCACATGGTATGCAGTCACTAATAAGTGGGTGCTAGTTCAAAAGCTCAAAATAAACAAGTTACAATTCACCCAGCATAGGAAGCTCACAAAGAATGAGGACTTAAGTGAGGGTGCTATGGTTCCTCTGAGAAAGGGAAAAAAATACTCACAGGATCAAAAAGGGAGGCAATGTGTGGAGCAGAGTCTGAAGTAAAGGCTACCCAGTGAGTGCCCTACCTGGGGATTCATCCTATAAACAGTCACCAAACCCTGACAAAGCACATACCAAAAGGAGCATGCCATGGCTGTCTCCAGAGGGGCCCTGCCAGAGCCTTACAAATACAGAGGCAGAAACTAGCAACCAACTATTGGACTGAGCTTGGGGTCCCCAATGGAGGATCTGGAGGGTGGTCCAGAGGAGCTGAAGGGGTTTATAGCCCCATGGGAAGAACAATGACTTCGGACACCCAGACACCCCAAGATTCCCAGGGACTGAACCATCAACCAAGGGGTACACATGGTTCCAGCCAAAAATGTGGCAGAGGAATGCCTTGTTGGGCATCAGTGGGAGGAGTGGTCTTTGATCAGGTAAAGGCTCAATAAAGGCTCCAACAAAGGAAAACGGATGGGGCGGGGGAGGGGGAGGTGGGGGGAGGTGGGAGTGTGTTGGGTAGAGGAGCATATACAAGGAGTCAGGGGGTGAGAGGTGTTGGGGAGGGGGCCTTTTGGGAGGGGAGAAATTGGGAAAGGTTTTACCATTGGCAATGTAAATGAAGAAGATACTCAATAAAAAAAATTGAAAAAATAAAATAAAATGAAAAACAGATGTTAGATGACTTGAGGTGGGGGTGGGGTAGAGATTCAGACTTTACAACCAGTTTTCTGCAGCTGTCTACAGATGACCTCAGGCACAGAGAGTAGCAAAAACTACACAGACTCCAGTGCCTCTGCTGACCTGAGTTTCCCTCTGTAGAACTCCTCTCTTAGAATAGCACATCTGAGTCTGTGTACATTTACATTGACACAATAAAGAAACTGTACATGAGCATCTGTAAGAGTCACCATGGTTTTGGAGTTCAGGTTTTATGCCACTAACTGTACACTGGGTGGGCCAACAGCAAAGGTTGTTCAATGCATAGATCTGGTGTGAATAGTGAAGTAATAGAGATGAGATTCACAATCAGGAGTCAGGACACAAGGTTTCAGACACGGTTCAGCATCTTTTGGCAGATCCAATGGTTGTCTGAAGAACAGGAATCAGAAAACACTTCTGTGTGCGAGATGAGGGCACAGCTGTTTTCTTCATCCTTGCCAGTGATTTTTAATCTGGAGAGCAAAGCATAGCTGCTCCTAGTGTTCAAGATTTTCTTACAATTATCATATCAGCCATCATTTTTCTTTGGACGTTTAAGGAAACTCTAAATTACATGGAATTTATGTATAGTAAACACACAGTGACACACATTATCAACACATATAAACAATAATGATACATCTGATGGAAACCTCTATAATTTCCAGTTGTACCTTCACTAGAGAATTCTTCACAGCGAGAATCTATATTATGGTGTACAAAAGGGAAACTGTTTAGGAATTGGGGATGGAAGTCATCATTATACTATTAATATGTCATATAATCATGTGGAAAGCATCATCATTTTGCTGAGCATCAGTTCCCTTAAATATATAACCAACTAGCTAATGCTAGAGAAGGCATTTGCATATACATGAATTATGATAAAAGTACACAAAGTAGGTTCTCAGTAAATGTACTAAGCACATAGAGTGAACACAGTTGCTCTACAGAATTGGATGCAGAGAGATAAAGGGCTCATGTGGAACAGGATTAGGATCCTTCCTGTCTCATCCCAGAGGCTGTTGGGTTTTTGCTTCATAGCAGCACTAGATCCATACCTGGAGTTCCTGCAGATACCTACAGGTGGGAATGAGACCAGAAGCCAAGCACTAACACAGACTTCTGTGGGTGATTACAAGAAGGGTGAGTTCAAGACCAGCCTGTCTCCAGCGGAAGTCACACATCAGGCAGTAGGCAAGGCCCCCTCACTACTGTGCCTTTACCTCTGTCCATTTCTTCATGGAGCCCCTTGGGCCTCAACAGCAAATATGATGTCAGCCTATTGTTCAGCACGCTAGTCAAACTATAAACTTCCCTCAACTGAGCATCTGTAAATGTCCCTTAATTTTATTTTTCACTCTTTAGCTTCCTTCTTTGATCTTTAAGATCCTTTTCTTAAAGTCAATCTGTTACATTAATAACTTCTTTTCGAAAAACTTTTGATGGATTCCCCAGCCAGACTGCCTGGGAGGACTCTAACATTATCTTATTCAATTCCCAAAATAATCCTGTTTGGAAAATGTTATTTCCCCCTTAGTTTCCTTACCTGAAAACCAGGGCTCAGGAAGGTAAAATAAGTTAGAGAGGATATGGGGTGAGGGAGGGAGGGCCAGAGTATGTGTAGATGTCAGAGGTCACTATTGGGCATAGCCTCCTTTCTGCCTTGTCTCTGCCACTATGATGTGGTCTCCAGGCTCTTCTAGATGATTCTCTGGTCTCCACCTCCCATCTCTCTGCAGGAGTGCTGAGATACAGGTATGCACTTCTACATCGGGTTTCTTATATGGGTTCTGTGGAATGAACTGTGAGGCTTGCACAGATAGAGCATGGACCTAGAGCCATTGTCTCAGTCCAGTGCAAACAAAAGCAGGTTTTGGCTGACTCTCTTTCTTCTGTAGCATGACAGCCTCCAGATTTACCTAGTCATTGCTGTTTAATCAGAGCGTCATTTATCCAAAGAGTAAAATCACACAACAACTGAGCTTAATCCCCTGCTTTACATGTATCCTTTTACTTACTATAGTAGTTTTACTATTAATAAAAATTAAATAAGCCTTTTAAATGATAACAAAATTAAGAAAGATATACACACACATTCTCACCATGCACACAGATACAGAAGAGAAAAAAAAAAAAAAACCTTTGTCAAAGATCAAGTGTCCCTAAGTTTATGGTTTTATTTCTGGGTCTTCAGTTCTATTCCATTGATCCATGTGTCTGTCTCTGTACCAATTCCATACAGCTTTTATCACTATTGCTCTGTAGCAAAGTTTGAGGTCAGGGATGGTGATTCCCCAGCCATTCTTTCATTGTTAAGAATTGTTTTGGCTATTCTAGGTTTTTTGACTTTCCAGATGAATTTGAGAACTGCTCTTTCCATGTCTTTGAAGAATTGTGTTGGGATTTTGATGGGGATTGCATTGAATCTGTAAATTGCCTTTGGTAGAATGACTATTTTTACTATATGAGCATGGGAGATCTCTCCATTTCCTAAGATCTTTGATTTCTTTCTTAAAAGACTTGAAGTTATTGTCATACAGGTCTTTCACTTGTTTGGTTAGATACTTTATATTATTTGTGGCTATTGTGGAGGGAGTTGTTTCCCTAATTCAACAGAAAAGAAGAAAGCATCTTCAATCAATGGTGCTGGTCTAACTGGTGGTCGGTATGTAGAAAAATGAAAATACACTCATATTTGTAACCTTGCACAAAAAGCTCAAGTCTATGTAGATGAAGGACCTCAACATAAAACCAGATACACTGAATCTAATAGAAAAGAAAGTAGAAAAGAGCCTTAAACTCATTGCCACAGGGGGAAATTTCCTAAACAGAACTCCAACGGCTCATGATCTAAGATCAAGAATTGATAAACTGGAAAGTTTCTGTAAGGCAAAGGACATAGTCATTAAGACAAATTGGCAACCTACAGATTGGGAAAAAAATCTTCACTAACCTCATATCCAATAGAGGGCTAATATCTAAAATATATAAAGAACTCAAGAAACTAACCACCAAATAAAACCAAGCAACCCGATTTAAAAAAAAATGGGGTATGGAACTAAACTGAAAATTCTCAACAGAAGAATCTTAAATGGCTGAGAAGCATCTAAAGAAATGTTCAAAATACTTAGTGATCAGAGAAATGCAAATCAAAATGACCCTGAAATTTCACCTTACACCAATCAGAATGGCTAAGATCAAAACCTCAGGTGACAACACATGTTGGCAAGGATATGGAGAAAGAAGAACACTCCTCTATAGCTGGTGGAATTGCAAACTGATACAACCACTCTGGAAATCAGTCTGGAGGTTCCTCAGAAAATTGGAAAGAGATCTACCTGAAGATCCAGCAATACCATTCTTGGGAATATATCCAAAAGATGCCCCCATGCCACAGGGGTACCTGATCCAATATGTTCATATCAGCTTTATTTGTGATAGCCAGAAGATGGGAAAAAAACCCAGATGTCCCACGACAGAAGAATGGATACAGAAAATGTGGTTAATTAACATAACGCAATACTACTCAGCTATTAATAATGAGGACATCCTGAGTTTTGCAGGCAAATGGATGGAACTAGAAAATATCCTGAGTGAGGTAAATCATACCCAAAAGGATGTGTATGGTATGTAATCACTAATAAGTGGATAGTAAAAAAAAAAAAAAAAAGTACAGAATACCGGAGATACAATCCACTGAACTCAAAAAGGTCAGCAAGCTGAAGTCCTCAAGTGAGGACACCTCAGTTTCACTTGGGAGGGAGGAGAAAGCAATCACAAGTGAGGAGGGAAAGAGGGACCTGGGAGGGAAAGTGGACAGGGCAGGAGAGTGGGGGGCTGGGGAGAGGGGCACCTGATCTGGTATTGGGTGAGGGAAAAGGACTGAAGCCCTAAGGGCAAGCCAGCAGAAAGAATGGAAACAGGCAACCTCAGGACATAGAAGGTTGGGGGGACCCTCCAGAATGTGCCAGAGACTCAAAGGGAGGTGAAATGCCTGACAGTAGGGAGAGGGAACTTAGAGAGTCCACCTCCAGCAGGCAGACAGGGCATCAAATGAGGGAAGGGGTTGCCATCCCTCATTCAAAACTCTCACTCATAATTGTTCCCATCTGAAAGAACTACAGGGGTGGAAATGAAGAGAAGCCTGAGGAAAAATAAGGTCCAGTGACAGGACCAATGTGGGATCCAGCTCAAGGGACAATCCCAAGACCTAACACTATTACTGAAGCTATGGAGAGCTCACAAAAGGGACCGAGCATGACCACACTCCAGAAGACCCAACAAGCAACTGGAAGAGTCAGATGCAGATATTTGCACCCAACCAATGGACAGAAGCTGTTGACCCCTGTGGCTGAATTAGGGACAGACTAAAAGAAGCTGAGGAGGAGAACAATTCTTTGGAGGACCAGTAGCCTCACTTTATCTGGACACCTGAGATCTCTCAAACACTGGATCACCAAACAGGCAGCATACTCTAGCTGATGTGAGGCCCCCAACACATATACAGCAGAGTACTGCCATGTCTGTGTTCAGTCAGAGATGATGCAGCTAACTCAAGAGATTGGACACCCCAGGGAGTTTAGAAGTCAGGTGGGCTGGGGGTGGGAGACATCCTCCGTGAAGATGGGGTGGGGGAGGAAGTATGGGATGTGGAACAGTCGGGGGGGGGGGGAGGACTGGGGTGGGGATAAAATCTGGAGTGTAAAAAAATAAATAAATTTAAAAAGAAAAAAACCAAACCTTAATATGCATGAAATTATTTTCAAACATTAATGTCTATTATGATTCTACCTAAAATAATTCATTTCATGACACAATATGGTTCAAGGTTTCGTCACATTCTAAAGTACCGCTTAAGAATTTCTGTGTAGGAGCTGAAGACGTTGAGTGCTTACTGCTCATTCAGAGGATCCAGATTCAAGTTCTAGCTCCCACAAGGCACAACAGTTTGTAATTCTAGTGCCAGGGAACCTGGTGCCCTTTGAACCTCTGTGAACTCCCACATGCACATGGTTTACAAGGATACACCCAGGCACACACACCTAAAATAAAACAAATTAATATGTATTTCTAAATACGTGTGTGTGTGTGTGTGTGTGTGTGTGTGTGAAAATTTCCAGATAGAGTTTAAAATATTTTTTTTATTTTTAAAACTAGGAAATTGTCCATTTCCTCCAGATTTTCCAGTTGTGTTGAGTATAAGCTTTTGTAGTAGGATCTGATGATTTTTTGAATTTCCTCAGTTTCTGTTGTTATATCCCCCTTTTCATTTCTAATTTTATTAATTTGGATACTTTCTCTGTGCCCCTTGGTCAGTCTGGCTAAGGGTTTATCTATCTTGTTGATTTTCTCAAAGAACCAGCTCCTGGTTTTGTTGATTCTTTGTATGGTTCTCTTTGTTTCAATCTTGATTGATTTCAGCCCTGAGTTTGATGATTTCCTGTCTTCTTCTCCTCCTGGGTGAAGTAGCTTCTTTTTGTTCCAGAGCTTTCACGTGTGCCATTAAGCTGCTAGTGTATGCTCTCTCCATTTTCTTTTTGGAGGCACTCAGGGCTATGAGTTTTCCTCTTAGCACTGCTTTCATTGTGTCCCATAGATTTGGATATGTTGTGCCTTCATTTTCATTAAATTCTAAATAGTCTTTGATTTCTTTCTTTATTTCTTCTATGGCCAAGGTATCATTGAGTAGAGTATTGCTCAGCCTCCATGTGTATGTGGGTTTTCTGTTGTTTTTGTTGCTATTGAAGACCACTCTTATTCCATAGTGATCTGATAGGAGGCATGGGGTTAGTTTGATCTTCTTATATTTGTTGAAGTTGTGACCAATTATATGGTCGATTTTGGAGAAGGTACCATGAGGTGCTGAGAAAAAGGTATATTCTTTTGCTTTAGGGTGAAATGTTCTATAAATATCAGTCAAATCCAATTGGTCCAAAGCTTCAATTAGTTTTACTGTGTCCCTGCTTAGTTTCTGTTTTCCTGATCGGTCCATTGTGAAGATTAGAGTGTTGAAGTCGCCCACAATTATTGTGTTAAGTGCAATGTTTGCTTTGAGCTTTAGTAAAGTTTCTTTTATGAATGAGGGTGCCCTTGCATTTGGTGCATAGATGTTCAGAATTGAAAGTTCTTCTTGGTGGATTTTTCCTTTGACCAGCAAGAAGTGTCCTTCTGTGTCTCTCTTGATGACTTTAGGTTGAAAGTCAATTTTATCTGATATTAGAATGGCTACTCTGGCTCGTTTCCTGAGACCATGGGCTTGTAAAATTGTCTTCCAGCCTTTTACTCTAAGGTAGCTTACACTAAATCTATTTCTTATCCTTTAAAATTCTATTGTAAATAAATACCCACACGCACACACACATACATAAACACACACACACTATTATAATGATTTGATGTCAAAAAATTGAAACTACATAAAATATTCAACTAATTTTGCAATTGATTCTTCAGCCTATTTCAACCCTCTCAAAAATTCATAAGATAAATTAAAATTACAAAATTCAATTTTTAGTAAAATGAATGAGAATTGAATACTCAAATTAGCTCATTAAATACTTACAGATTAGTATTTAAAATAGAAACATTCATCCACTTCCAAACCTTGTCCACTTGTACATATTTTAGTCCAATATAAAATTGTTGTCCTTTTCCCCTTGAGAAGTCCTGCAATAATCTCTATAATCAAAATAGAATGGGAGACTTAATCTTGAATCTGTGTATACATGCCTTACTTTCTTCTACTAGCCTTCTAAAGCACTATGACTCCTGATTGAAGTCCCTCCTAGCTCCTCACCAGCATAATTCTCTCTTCTCTGTGATTGTGATCTCTCTCTATTTGTACTTTTAATCAGTCCACCCATTGTTTTCAGTTATTAATTCACAAGTCCAATTAGTCTCTCAGACTGTGAGCAGTTTAAAATCCAGCATTGACATCCTGAGATGTTGACATAACTTAAAGTGCTTTTCTATTTTTTTTTTTACTGTTTTTTGTTTTACTTAACAGGTTTGTTTTATTTGGGTTAACAGTTTACCAATTCTTCTCCATCTCGAATGAGCAGCAAACTGGCTCCTCTCAAAGAACAATCAGTTAGACCTTCAGCCCAAGGTCTGGATGTCTGAGAAATAAATAAGCATTTATCCCAGTGTAGATGCCAATCTCTTGGGCACTCTAGTATGGCTGGTCTCCCTAGAGAAGAAAAAAGACATGTTCTATTTCTGCTCTGTGTCACATCACAACATCACAATCACAATCAACTACACACAATAGGTGCTTCATTAGTGCATGTTGCAACACAGTTAACATTGTCATATGTCAGAGAACCTTAATTAATAACAGAGGATTCATTTTATGTTTTGCTTTCCTTAAATACCTTCAGACAGAGTAAACTGTGCAACACATTTATTAAAATAATCAATTACAGTACTTTTTAACTTGACATCTGCCTATTAGGGATCACATGTGCCAGCAGCCTGAGGCAGCATAGCCAGGTGCCACAGCTTCAGTTGGGTTCTGAGCACCAACATTTACAAGCTGTGTGACTCTCCATGAATTCTTAATATTATAACTATCTTCTTAAAACCATGGCAATATAGTGTCTTCATGGAGAGCTGTTATAAACTTTGACTGAAGTAACTCACATTTTCTGTTACCTATTATTCTCAGGAACTCCAAGTCACACAGTTACCTGTTGGTTCAGTCCTGTTTTCTTGAGTAGCCACACTGCATTTTTCTATTGATGATTTTTGCACCAATAATCCCACTAGCAAGCAAGAAATCAAACCAAGAGCATTAAATTCTGAAATGAATGGTGATACATTCTTTATTTTTTCAAGACAGTGTCTCTCTGTGTAACAGCCCTGACTCTCCTTCAACTCACTTTTAGGTCAGGTTGGCCTCAAGCTCACAGATATCTGCCTGCCTCTGCTACCCAAATGCTGGGGGTAAGGATGTATACCGGCATACATAGCTTGTTTAAATTCTAATTTCAACAAATCAGGTTATTTCATCTGAACATCTAAGCAAACTGTATTAATGGCAAGTTTGGTGACAGGATATATATGAACAAGAAAAGCACAGAACATCTGGATTCACACAGCTCTGAGGTGTTGAAGTCTTCCCCAGCAACATAGCTATAGCCATTTTGTTCCATGCCTGCCAGCTATTTCATATTATTGATGTAATATGACTCAGAAAAAATAGCTTATCTGAAAGCAGGATCATAATGACCATATCCCCTATGATGTTCTTTACGTCCTTAGGTTTGTTAATTTTTAGAAATACAACAAAGCTTTCTGTGGGCCCATAAAATGAAAAGTCAAGATGAACTGTTGTGTCTAAAATGGCTTGAGTCAGAATCAACAACCAGCCAGCACTTCCTGTGTGTATGAGGTCCCTGTGGGTTTTGTGGGGTTTTTTTTCTTTTTAAGCTTGCTCTGAGAAATGATTGTTTGTAGTAGCTCAAATAATTCTGACCTATGTCCCTGATCTGAGCAGTATTAGAGTATGCATTCAATAAACCATCCTAGTCTGACCGAGATCGTGTTAGTATGGTTTGTAGAGTGACTCTCAGACACCAACATAAGTTGCATACCATCTGACTGACAAGTCAACCTATGGGTGTTGCTGAATCTCTCAAACTGTTCACAGTCACACCTGAGCTTGCTCATCTTCATTCACACCCACTCAAGAGAAGGTTTATCAGACATGTAAGAAGCTAAAGCTTTTAGTTTTCATTGTTGTTGTCATCTTGTGACAGAAACACAATTGTGACTTTTCTTTTTCTACAGTTCTAGATGCACCTATGACGTACCCCATAATACTACTCAGAAAAATCAAGAAGCATGGAAAAATGTGAAGTTTCCACAGAGTGCACAGGATATTGACCTATAATATTGCAGACCTGTAGGCCTTCCCCTATGCGTAAGGAACCCAAATGCTATGAAAAGAATTAATGTTTATGTGAGAAAATTATGAAGCAAAAACTCTTGCCTCACTTACCGACAACACTGAGTCCCATCAGAAGAAAGATCAGCCCAGCACAGCTGAGTTTCAGAGCCACCCGATGCCAGCCTGATTCATGACAGACATCTAAGAAGGGTAAATAATACACTTCATAAATCCACTTGAGTATATCTGAGATAAAGGTCAGAAGAGGCTCACAACTATATAAGACCTTCCTTAGCTATGAGGACTATTTTGAACATGACAGTAGACTGACTGACATTAGAGATAGTGCTACAATTTGTGCACTGTTTTACACACACACACAAACACACACAGAGAAAGACAGAGAGACAGAGACAGAGAGACCAAGAGAAAGAAAGCTTTCTATTTTAACTAAGCCCACACTACACCTAATGGCTATAAATTTCATAATTTGATATATGACTGTAAAAGAAAATTTTCACTAAGTGGAGTACTTTGTGATAATACCTTTTATTTAAAGGGATGTCCTATAGCTTCTCTTATCCATGAGTGGGCTGCTGGTATCCCAGCTTTTGCAACTTGGGTCCATCACTGAGTATTACTAGGATGTGGTGGCTTGAATACACTTGGCCCAGGAAGTAGCACTATTAGGAGGTGTGGGATTGTTGGAGTAGGTGTGACTTTGCTGCAGGAAGTGTGTCACTGTGGAGGTGGATAATGAAACCTTCCTCCTAGCTGCGGGAAAGCCAGTCTTCTCCTGTTTGCCTTCAGAACAAGAGGTAGAATTGTCAGTTCTTCCAGTGCCATGACATGCTTTCTGCCTTGATGATAATAGGCTGAACCACCGACCCTGTAAGCTAGCCCCAATTAAATTTTGTCCTTTATAAGAGTTGATCGTAGCATCTCTTCACCCCAATGGAAATCCTATCTAAGACACTAGTGATTGATATCTTAACCTAGAGGCCATGAGATATCATTGCTGCTCAGGGCAGTGTCCAGTTTAAAACACAGAGTTTCTTATTCCTAGAATTTTCTAGTTAGTAGATTAAGACCACGGTTGAATGCAAGTAACAGATGCTAAAGACATTGAGGTAGCAAACAAATGGGCACTGTGTTGTTATAACATGACTGTTGAGTGTAATTTACAAAAAAATCTTGCTTCTGCCTCCCTGGGAGCTCTGCCAGAGCTCACAGCTAGACTCCAAGATCAGCTGCTGCTGGTCTCACTCAGCTTTTTCCAGAGCTACAATCAATCCCCCGGACCCTCACAGCTTCCACCAACAACCACCCAAGCTGCCCTCTTTCTCCTCCTGCCTACCTTAGCCCTGTGGATGGGAAACACTAGACAGTTTGATTATTTAAAACTAGCCAGATAATTCAATGGCTGGGTGAACATTTTCCTGTCCTAATCTTAATCAACTAGCTCCCTCCATCCTCCTTCCCATAGGCCCCTGCTCCTCACTCACATCAAAAACTTTGTCTTAGGGGGTATAAAAGGGTTAAAGAAATAAAGGTGTTGTAGCCTGCTCATTGGCACTTGCTTGCTTGATCTACTGAGAGAGAGAGAGAGAGAGAGAGAGAGAGAGAGAGAGAGAGAGAGAGAGAGAGAGAGAGAGAGAGAGGTGTGTGTGTGTGTGTGTGTGTGTGTGTGTGTGTGTGTGTAATCTCCCCCTTTCTTTTCTCTAGTAACTAGCTGACATCAACAACAGCACCTGTTGGCTGACCCCCATCAGCTCCACCAGTGCTGACCTGTCAGCTGCTATTAGCACAAGCCGCAATCATTGATATCACAGTCAGCCCTCCTGAGCACTGTGGTGTTGAGGCTGGCCTTCAGCATGTATATCACATAAGGAGATACTGTGGTATAACTTAGGCAGCTCTCTGTGACCACCACAGTCAGCTATGCAATGGCATTCAGAAGGCAAGAAGGCAGTTCAGTTCAATATGACTAATTAGGCAGTGTTGGTTAAACTTTGGTCATCTGACCCCAAATAGTTTCTTTTAGGCATATATAAACAATAAAATTTCCCTGTGATTGGTGAAGGATGTTTTTGTGCAGTGTGTATTTAAATGCTGATTTCTATACTCAGAGATCTGGTTGTAGTCAGGACTTTGGTATTGTCAGTGTTATGAAGCATCTCTGAACTCAGTATTTTGTAGAACATTGTTCTCCATCACATTCAGATCTGTTAAATATAAAGCTGAACAGCCACTAAACAGGGCAGGAGAGGAAAAGGCAGGACTCCCAGGCTCAAGAGAGTGGGAGAAGTGTCTCAGGTGGGGGCCAGGGAGGCACCATCAAGACTTGTTAGGATGAAGAAAGTGGTGCCAAGGCAAGACTAAGATGTTAAGTGATGTACCATGTGGCTGAGACATAGGCCAGGTCAGCATATCAGGTTAGAACAGCTGAGTATCTGCCCAACTATAGTGCCTGAAGAATTTAATAAATATAAAGGTCCCCATGTCAAAATTCAGAGCAAAGGAAAAGCCCTTACTTCTGCAGGTGATAACTAACTCAATCCAATGTGCACCATAAAGCTTAAGACTACAATGAAATTTTTGTAAAGACCGTGTTATATCATCCATAAAGATGAGTTCTATAGTTGACTACATGTGTCTTCCTCCACAAAGATGAGTTCTATAGATTGACAAGCTCATAATAAGGGTCTGGGGAATGAATTCATTTTGTCTCAGCCACACAGATAGTATAATAGTTACAAAGTATAAAAGTGCAAACCCAGCACTTTTATAGCAGGTCATGCATCACTTCCTTTGAAGGAAGAACCCTATGAGTTTAACATTCCTGATTACCCTAGTGCTTTCCTGTGAGCATGAGGACCTCTGTTACTCTTATATAACATGACATACACTATGTTTACCACACTGTACCACCTAAACACCATGTTTGATGTAGTGATCCACCCTTTGTTCTTCTCTGTTACAAGATGGCGCTGGCCACACGCAGCTCCCTGGTAGTAAATCACTTGAAAACATGCGCAGTGTGCTGTATTCCTTATCACACTTACATGCTAATGAAGAACTCACTGAGTTCACCTATGAGAAAACGGCTGGTTATCTCCCTGGGCAAATGAGGCTATCTAGGGTTTATAAGGTCAGGCTGGCAGAGAGCCCGGGGCCGCCGCCAAAAGAAGAAATAAGCTCAATTCAAGGTTTCCCAAATAAACCATTTAAGGAAGAAACTCCTTGGTGTTGAGTGCTCCTTGCTGGCGAGGGTGGACGCGACAGTTTGATATCTCAGTTTCCCTTGGTAACTGTATTAACATTATGTATTTTATGCATATTAAGCAGTGAAATCTTTTGAGATTTGGTCATCACAGACCTCAACTTTGTGGATTTAACATTTTACTAGACAATTTTTAAAATGTGGGTTTCATATGGAAAATAATGAGTCTTGTTTATAAAGGTAATAATGAGAAACACTAGCTGGATTTTAATCTCTAATTCACTCATAATCCCCTATTGCTGTCATTTAGTTTAACAGTTCCATGTATTATTACCATTTCATTAATGGTTTTCTTGATTCAATAATTATAACCAAGCACTGTACCATTCTGAGCAAAGCTTTCTTATTGTTTTTTGTTTTACTTTGTTCTGTTTCTGTGGTTGTATTTCTGGTAGCTTAGGCTAGTCCCAAACTCTGTGAGATAAAGTGTGACCTTGAATTCCTGATAACCCTGTCTCTACTTCCCTAGTACTAAATTTACAACTGTTCCACACTCTGCATGACTGGGGATTCCAAATTTCTACAGATACAGATTTATTCCAGTTTTTATTATTTTTCTGTTGCTTCTAAATATTCCATGATACATCCAGCAAGAAGACAGGGCTTTAAATGAGGGAGAAGGGGGCCATCCCAAGGCCCTAACTCTACCCCATAATTGTTCCTATATGAAAGAATTACAGGAATGGAAATGGAGAGGAGCCTGAGGAAAAGAAGGTCCAGGAACAGGCTCAAAGTGGGATCTAGCTTAAGGGGTGGTCCCAAGGCCTAACACTATTACTGAGTCTATGGAGCGCTCACAAAAAGGGACCTAGCATGACAGCACTCCAGAAAACCCAAGGAGCAGCTGAAAGAGTCAGATGCAGATATTTGCACCCAACAAATGAACAGAAGCAGCTGACTCCTGCTGTTGAATTAGGGAAGGCTGAATGAAACTGAGGGTGACCCTGTAGGAGGATCAGCAGTCTCACTTAATCTGGATCCTTGTGATCTTTCAAACACTGAACCACCAAACAGGCAGCATACAACCAGCTGATATGAGGCCCCTAGCACACATTCAATAGAGGACTGATGGGTCTGTGTTGATGCACCTAACCCTCAAAAGACTGGAGGCCCCAGGAAGTTTAGAGGTCAGGTGGGGTAGGGGTAGGGACAACCACGTGGAGACAGGGGGAGGGGAGGAGGTATGGGATGTGGAACAGTGGGAAGGTGGACAGGAGTTGGCGGGGAGAATAAAATATGGAGGGTATAAAAATAATTAATAAAATTCTTGACAAAATAAATAAATAAATAAATAAATTTTAAACTAAATGTGCTAGCATGTTCTTTTATTTTTGTTATGTGGTCCACAATTGACTGTGACCATTTCTAATTTTTCTAGTTTTATTTTGTTTTGGATTTTTTGTTCTGTTTTGTTTTATTTTGCTTTCTTTCATTACTTTTGGTGGCTGAATTGTAGGATTCATAATGCAAACAAATAGTAGCGGTCTCATGGCTGTAGATCATAATTAGGATGCTGACAAACAACCATTAAGCAAGTTAAACCATTTTAAAATGTTCTTGAGTCTTCCTGCTGCCATTAGCACCAGGAAGCAGGGAAATTCCACAGCCTTCTGTGCACAGCCCACCAGGACAAAGTGATCTCCCAGCAGCGCTTTCAATTCTGAGCACAGAGGTGAGATCATCTTCTTTCTGGAGGGTACCAGCTAGAAGCACACAGGGCTGCTCAGTGGAGCAGCTGGGACCAAAGTCTTTCTGCCACAATTTGCACCAGAGAGCCAGGAAACTCCACAGCCTTCTGTGCACAGCCTACCAGGAGAGAGATCTCCCAGCAGTGCTTTCACTTTTGAGTTCAGAGGAGTAACTTCTGTAACCTAGAGAAAGATATGCTCATGAACATACAAGAAGCCTTCAGAACTCCAAACAGACTGGACCAGAACAGAAAGTCCTCCCGGCACATAATAATCAAAACAACAAATTCACTAAACAAAGAAAGAATATTAAAAGCAGTAAGGGGAAAAGGGCAAGTAACTTATAAAGGCAGACCTATCAGAATCACACCAGCCTTCTCACCAGAGACAATGAAAGTTAGAAGATCCTGGGCAGACCTCATACAGACCCTAAGAGAACACAAATGCTAGTCTAGGCTACTATACCCAGCAAAACTCTCAATCATCATAGATGGAGAAACCAAGATATTCCATTATAAAACCAAATTTGCACAACATCTGTCTACAAATCCAGCCCTACAAAGGATAATTGATGGAAAATGCCAACACAAGGAGGGAAACTACACCCTAGAAAAAGCAAGAAAGTATTCTTCAAAAAACCCAAAAGAAGATACCCACACAAACATAAAAATAACATTAAAAATAACAGGAAGCAACAATCACTATTCTCTAATATCTCTTAACAATAATGGACTCAACTCCCCAATAAAAAGACATAGACTAACAAAATATTTCTCATGTAAATGTTCAATTTTATCAGAAAATATTTGTAATTCCCCTTTTTAATTATTTTAGTAATTTATGTCTACCATTTTATCTGCATTGTTTTTCATGATAATCTTCAATTTTAACATGTCTTTCTATATACTTCCTCTATTTTATCAGAAATGTTTTCAAAGTAAATCTTTGATTTTTATCACAAATATTTCTAATTCCACTTTCAATTAATTTAGAAAGAGTTTTTATATCTACCATTTTTATATGTAAAATTTTCCATGAAATAGTCAATTTTAAAGTGTTTATCTATTTATTTCTTGAATTTTACCAGAAATAATTTCCATGTAAATCTTCAATGTTATCTGAAAATGTTTATAATTCCACCTTCAATCAACTTAGAATTAACTTTATGCCTATCATTTTATCTGTATAATTTCCATGAAATAATCTTTAATTTTAACATGTTTTTCTATATATTTCTTAAATTTTATCAGAAATATTTTTCATGTAAATCTTCAAGTTTTTCAGAAAATGTTTATAATTCCACTTTCAATCAACTTAGGAATACTTTTATACCTACCATTATTATATCTATATAAAATTTTCCATGATAATCTTCAATTCTAACATGTTTTTCTACATTTTTCTACAATGTTATCAGAAATATTTTCCACGTAAATCTTCAATTCTATCATAAAATGTTTCTATCCCATATTTCAATTAATTTAGCAGTTTTACATGTCTACCACATTACTCTTTAATGTTCCATGAAAATTGTTAATTTTAATGTGTTTATCTGAAATATTTTCCATGTAAATCTTTAATTTTATCACAAAATGTTTTTACTTCCCTTTACTTCCCTTTTCAATAAAAATAAATAAATAAATAAATAAATATAAATAAATAAATCTTTAAAAAAATGTTCTTGAGGAAAAAAACAACCAAAGAATAAAAAGAGACAGATAGACTAGAAATGGTCCAAGAAAATAGAAGACAGATCCCCCTAGCCTTAAGAACCACTGTTATCTGTAGACACAGTTCAATATGACTAAATCTTTTCATGTATAAAAATCTATTAAATACATACATTCACCATCATATTCTCTAGACAAATACTTATAACAGCTATTTGTATGGCACTCAGATAATCTTAGACATTGTGGTTAATTTGGAGATTATCTAAAGCACACAGAGATATACACATAGGTCCTGTGTAAATACCATTTTTATAAAACAGACTTGAGCTTATATTTGGCAGTTCTATAAACAATCTTCTATAGACATGTATGAATATATGTAAGAGATTCTATATATTCAGAGGTGATACAAGCCTGTCATGGAAAGATATTTGCAGTATATTGGACTTGAGAAATAGGAGCATGAATTGTAATTCCTGCTACATAAGACATGCTGTGCTAATGGACAAGGAGGAAATAGTAGACATCAGAGAAAACTCTAAGGCCCCAAAGACACCCTGAATATGAGAAGAACTATGTGTGTGTGCCAGCCTAGAATTTCTCCTGAGCACTAGTATGACACAGTGTAACTAAGCATAGTAAATAAGTCTAATGAATTACATTTATCATTTTATACATGTCTTACTTTAAGTTTCTAGTGCTGAAACAAAACACAATAACAAAAAAAAAAAAGCAAGTTGGGAAAGGAAGGGTATTGGGGGAAGTCAGGACAGAAACTCAAGCAGATCTGGAACCTGGAGAAGGACCTGATGCAGAGCCATGGAGATATGCTGCTTACTGGCTTGCTTCCCATGGTTTTCTCAGCCTGCTTTCTTGTAGAACCCAGGACCACAAGCCCAGGGATTGCACCACCCACCATGGACTAGGCTCTCTCCCATTGAGAAAATGTCTTACAGCTGCACCTCATGGAGGCATTTCCTCAACTGGGGCTCCTTCCTCGCTTGTGTCAAGTTGACACACAAACCCAACAGTACATAAGCATTATTTCATATTTCTGTCTTTTCTCATACTTCCACCCTTGAAATTCTAAGTATTTCTTGTAAAATAGTCTTATCATCACTATTTTGATGCTTTTTTTGTCTTTTTTTTTATTCGATATATTTTTTATTTACATTTCAAATGATTTCCCCTTTTCTAGCCCCCCACTCCCCGAAAGTCCCATAAGCTCCCTTTTCTCCCCCTGTCCTCCCACCCACCCCTTCCCACTTCCCCGTTCTGGTTTTGCCCTATACTTCTTCACTGAGTCTTTCTATTTTGATGCTTTTTATGAAAGTCTACTATTCAGCACCATCATATTCCAGTGTTATCATAATATAATATAATGCAGAATAATACATTAGTGGAGAGAATATGATTAAAGTTCAGACTGTAGATTTCCTCATCTGTGAAATGACTGAACAGTATCTACTTCATAAAATTTTATGATTTGATGAAACAATTCTTATAAATTCCAAAGCATAGTGTCTGCTCCAAAGAACTATTCAATACACAGTAATAATTTCCTATCTATCTTAAAGCATTTGTTTTAACTGAAAGTAAAAGACTATTTGGATGATTTTAGAAATCACTACTCCTTCTCATTAAAATATAAGGAACTGCATACACATCCTGGCCTGTTTAAGCTGTTCTGTATGAGACTGGACTGAGGGGAAGAGCCATTGATCCTGAAGAGGCTGTATGAGGTTTAATTATGTGGAAGTACCTGCTTTGGATATTCCTTGTTATCCACACAATGCTAAGTATTCTCCACTGTCCAACAAATTTTATCAGATGCCCTCAACATCTGCACCTATGGAATGCCCTCCAAATCCTTTTCAACCTGTCACCATTCCTCCTGATTTGATCTCTACAGCTCACTGGGGATGCACATTCCCATGCAATGTCACAGGCATATTCTTCCTTTGCCTTTTTGGGTCCATCTTCCTAGGCGACATCTTTCACATACTCAACCTTGGTCCCCAGGATCTTTCAGGGCTGGACTCCAGGAAGGCTTGCCTTGATTATTCTATTTGACATGATGCTGTCTTTAATGACATTTTCATTTAAATGTTTTTCTTGCTAGCATTCTACGTCACACTGTCTCTGATACAGGTGTTTAGTGATTGCACACCTGCACATTCATAAAACCCGATATGTAAAAATACTTACACTTGCTTACAGCTGTATCTTATCATCTAAAGAAATTCTGACACATAGTAGGTGGTTATATCTCAATGAATGAATGAATGAATGAGCTCTGTATACATTTTATCCATCCTACTACAACTTTTTGTCATTTGGTCACAAAGCAGATCACTACCCTGTGTTCCTCTTTCTGGTCTGGTTTGTTTGTTTGTTTGTTTGTTTGTTTGTTTGCTGGGAAATTTCCCCACGGTTTGAGCTATCTAGTTAATGTGTTGGTTCAGTTGGTTCAGGTTGGTTCAGTTTTTTTCACTACTGGGTCACACACCTCACTGACTTTATTCTACTTTTGTCCTTCAGGTTCACATTCAAGCTGATGTCTATAGAAAAATGATCACAATAAGAGTAGACAAATTTTCTATTCTCTTGATTTGGGATCATGGACAGTAATATTGAGGAAATCTCATTGTCTTTCTCAACCTGCATTTTCTTACTTCCATTTCAACAAGCCCCTCCCCTACTTTTGCTAGGCAGGAACTCAAGAAGGAAACATGTTTCATCCTATCACACCAGCTCGCACAGATCATCCTAGCACTAGCAAAGACTCCAGTTTCCTGACCCTGATGTGAAGATGAAGATGAAGCTGATTTAATAACTCTAAGATGTTTTCCTGCTTTTAACCTTTATAATGTAATAATTCCTAACCAAACATACTTTACTATTGATGATCATATAGTTCTCACAAAATAGGAATAATGTCAAATTGAAAATGGGGCAGTTATTGTTCATAGTACACCCAGTTAGGTCACAGAATGCAGTGCTATCTTGTGATAATTTGACACATTTTATACCTCAGTTTCTGGTCCCTTTTCATAATCCTCGTGTTATATTATCTTTTTGAGTATTACTTCAGTCTTGCACATTATTTCACTCAGATTATTAAATGCTCTGGCAGAAGAGAGAACTATGTTTCCCCAATTCTAAATATTAGGGTTGCAACTAAGGATAAATGAGTCAAAGTCTGTGTTCTGTGCAAGGGTCTGGGATTGGCAAAGCTAATGCAAGTCTGCACTATCATTTAAAACATTTTTATGATCACACATGTAAAATATTATTTCTTCAGGGTCTTTCTGAGACTGAAAAGGAGAAGGCCTGTTTATCTTTCATGAGTTCCTTGAATTAAATAACATTTAAGTTTTTCTCTTTGAAGTTGTGGTTATTGCTTGTATTTGTGTGTGATTGACACTGAGGGTATGTGTGTGTGTTTGTGTGTGTGTGTGTGTGTGTGTGTGTGTGTGTGAAGATGTGTGCATGCTACACTAGGTATAGAAATCAGAAAGGACTTTTCAAGAAGTGATTTTCTTCCCATCGAAGGTATTGAGAACTGAGTCTGGTTGTCAGGTTTGTGCAGCAAGTCCTGTTACCTGAGGCGTCATCTCACCATCCCAAAGCAATCATTTAAAACTGTAATATGACAGGAAATGCTTAACTCTCAAAGATATTCAAATGCCAAAGGAAGAAATAAAGCCACTTACCTTGGGGGAGAGGTGGAGGTGATGTACTCCTGAGCCCTTGGGTCTCGGCTAAATTTAAATCAGCATAGAGCACTGGTGCATCCATTAGAGATGGGAGATGTAACACTGACCTCTGAGTGAGGACAAACTCAACATTCTGTGATATGAAATGAGCAAAAAGATATCCGCTGTCAACATTCTGCTGTCTGTGGCCACACCTACCGACATTTGTATCTGGTGGTATCTCCAACAGCTTTAAATGTCGTCTATTATGCTCACATTTTACATGTTCTTATCTTTAAAACTGAAGGTGTAACACATGGAATGATATTTGAAAAAATTCTGAAAGGGGCTTTTTCCTCTCAGCTCTTCAACCATCTGTTCTCAGTTATTACCTCAAAGCAAACATCAGTGTAAATGGAATGAACCACTCAATCTCAAACTCAGATTTAAGAGATACCCTCCCCACCAAAGTCTCTGGAAATACAATGCAATATATTTTGTAATTTTTTTAAAAATGAAAACGAATGCATCAAAGTTTATAGCTATATTGGACACTAATTGAAGCTCAAAAATCCTCCTGAAATATTTACATCATGAAGAAAGGTGTGGAATGTGGGAATGAGCTCAAGAATATGGCTGACACAATAAGGAAAAGCATCAAGGAGAGAACCACATGAACCTCTCATCATTGTTGTGAAGGTTGATTGGATGTAACATCACTCACCTGAGCGAAGGGACTTCATCTTTCAGAGCGCAGAGAGTGGAGGACTTGGGTCTATGGGGTGTACTAACTCCTCCAAGGGTTTTCAGGCCTTCAGCCTTAGAATAAGGACTACTAATGTCAAGTCAGGCATTCACACATTACAAGTGACAAAGAAAAGAAAGGGTTTCCTTCAAGTCCCCTTCTGTGGTCAGAGTAAAATTGTACCAGGCTCTCACAATGGCATGGCAGTGCAGCAGTCTGCTGGTAGTGAGTTCCAGGAGACAGGAGGCATATACATACTATATGGGACTCATACTCTTTCACTAACACAAGGATAATTGTGAAGTGGGGGGAAGCCAGTGTGAGGGTCTCACAGCTCACTTATGACTCAGGAAAATGTCTTCAGCTGTCTCTGCTAGATGCCAGGCATTTCACTCAATGCCAAGCATAGGGCTCTACCTCATATGTCATCTAAACATAAGATTTCAAAGAGTGTGGAGGACTTTCCTGACTTGTCCTTCTTAAGTGATTCTGCATACATTTCTAGAAAATGATCAAACCTAGTATATAGAAGGCTCATTGTATTTTTTTTCAATGTCTGTTTTTAGTGATGGTTCCTAAACACATTTTTATGTCATCAAAATAATTTATAATAGATAAATGTCTCTTAAATATACATGATGTCTTCTGAATCTAAAAGTAATATGCACCCAACCAGTTTTTAAAATCTATTTGGAACATTAAACATGATAGAAGTAGAAAAAATCTCTTATAAAGTCCTCTATGAAAGGAAATTGTGACAAGTTCCTGATTAGACAAAAACCATGCCATCTCCAAGGAGAATATGCAGCATAACTGTAGCTTCATAGAATGAATTGGTAGTGTTTCTTCTGTTTCTATTTTGTGGAATAGTTTGAAGAGTATTGGTATTAGGTCTTTTGTGAAGGTCTGATAGAATTCTACACTAAACCCATCTGTTCCTGGGCTTTTTTGGTTGGGAGACTTTAAATGACTGCTTGTATTTCTTCAGGAGTTATGGGACAGTTTAGATGGTTTATATGATCCTGATTTAACTTAGATATTTGGTATCTCTCTAGAAAATTGTCCATTTCATCCAAATTTTCCAATTATGTTGAGTATAGGCTTTTGTAAGAGATCTAATGATTTTTCTTAATTTCCTCAGTTTCTGTTTTTATATCTCCCTTTTCATTTTTGATTTTTTTTAATTGGATAATGACTCTGAACTTATCAGGGTCTATCTGGACCTGAAGATAGGCCCTGAAAGGACTTAAGGTTTCAGTTCCTGGGAACTTGGCAATTTCTCCCATAAAAGATTGGGCTGATCAGCCCCAAGGCCACTGTGTGATTGGTCTGTCACTCTTCAGATTCTCCATGTTCCCTCTGTACATCACTTCTTGATTAGCTTCCTTCCGGTGTCATCTAATAATATGACAGCTTTCTTCTGACTCTGTCCCATTTCTCTCCTGGAAATAATGTATATAATGCTGTTTTTAGATTTCTCAGGCCACAGCTCAACCTGCATCCCTGGAGGCTTGCTAACATCCAGGACAAACAGGTGAAATCCTCAAGCACAAAGCCCCTGCCCACTAGGTCCCCAGAAAGACCAACAGCCTTGAGGTCTGCCCTGTCACCTCTGTGTTCCATCTTCTGAACCACACCTCTACCTGCAATCTCTGAGGCCTGCAACCATCAGGAATCACCAGCTTTCCCTGCATCTCTGGAGGTTTGCTGTTAACCAAGACAACCAGCAGTCTGAAGACATCAGGAACTACCAGCTCTGCTGGCATTCCTGGAAGACCGTTGCTACCAGAGACAACCAACTTTACCTGCAGTCTCAGAAGCCTGATCCCATCAGAGACTACCAGGCCTGCCAATACTAGGAACAATCAGATGGGGAAGGGCCAGCATAAGAACATAATCGACAAAAGCCAGGAAAATATGGCACCACCACAACCATACAACCCAGCTATCATACAACAGTAAGCTCTGGAAATTCTAATCCACTTGAGTTGCAAGAAAATGACCTTAAATCTAGTCTTATGAAGATGATAGAGGCCTTAAAAGAGGAAACAAAAAAGTCCCTTAAAGAAATACAGGGAAATGCACTCAAACAGGTGAAGGAAATGAATAAAAAGCTGAAAATGGAAATAGAAACAATAAAGAAACACGAACTGAAACAATCCTGGAGGTAGAAAACCTAGGAAAGAGAACAGGAACTACATACCTAAAAGTCACCAATAGAATACAAGAGATAGAAGAGAGAATCTCAGGCATAAAAGATACTATAGAAGAAATCAAAGAAAATGAAATGTAAGAAGTTCCTAACTCAAAATATCTAGGAAATTTAGCACACCATGAAAAGATCAATCCTTAGAATAATAGGAATAGAAGACTCCCAACTAGAAGGCCCAGAAAATATCTTTAACAAGATCATAGAAAAAAATCCCTAACCTAAATAAAGACATGCCTATAAATGTACAAGGTTATAGAACACCAAATAAAGTGGACTAAAAAAGAAAATCCTTCCACCTCATAATAACAAAAACACTAAATGTAAAGAACAAAGAAAGAATATCAAAAGCTACAAGGGATAAAGGCCAAGTAACATAAAGACAAACCTAATAGAATTACACCAGACTTCTCAACAGAGACTTTAAAAGCCAGAAGGGTTTTGGCAAATATCTTAAAATCTCTAAGAGATCACAGACGTCATTCCAGACTACTATATCCAGCAAAACTTTCAATAACTATAGGCAAAAAAAGCTATTTCATAATAAAACCACATTTAAACAATATCTTTCCACTAATTCAGTCCTACAGAGAATACTAGAAGGAAAACAAATATCACAAGGAGGGTAATTACAAGAAAACACAAGAAATTAATAATTCCACAATACACACACACACACACACAGAGAGAGAGAGAGAGAGAGAGAGAGAGAGAGAGAGAGTTACTAACAACATCAAAATAACAAGAATTAATAATCACTTGTCAATATTTCTCAACATGGACTCAATTTCTCAATAAAAAGACATAGGCTAACAGAGTGGATACATAAATAGGATCTATCATTCTACTGCATACTCAACAACAAAAATACATATTACCTCAGAGTAAAGCACTGGAAAAAGGTTTTCCAAACAAATGGACCCAACAAACAAGGTGGAGTAGCCATTCTAATATCTAATAAAATATACTTTCAACCAAAAGTAATCAAAGAAATGGTGAAGTACACTTCATGTTCAAAGAAAAATCCACTAAAATGGCATCTCAATTCTGATCATCTATGCCCCAAATGCAAGGGCACCACATTTGTAAAAGGAATATTACTAAAGCTTAAATCACACATCAAACCCCACATATTAATAGTGATATACTCCAAAACTCCACTCTCACTAATGGACAGGTCATTGAGACAGAAACCAAACAGAAAAATAATTAAACTAACTGACACTGTTAGTCAAATGGACCTAAGAGACATCTGCAGAACAGTTCATCAAAACAAAAATGAATATACCTTCTTTTCAGCAACCTATGGAACCTTCTGAAAAATTGACTATATAGTTGGTCACAAAGCAACTCTTAAACAGATACAAGAAATTTGAAATAAGTCCTTGCATCCTCTCAGAACACCATGGATTAAAGATGGACTTCAAAAAAGAAACAACACAAATCCTACAAACTCATGGAAACTTAACAACTCTATGTAATTATCACTGTGTCAGAGAACACATAAATTAAAGATTCTCTAGAAGTCAATGAAAATGAAGGCACAACATACCTAAACTTTGTCTCAAACAAAACAAACACTGTCAACAAAAGCAAAATAAGCAAAAGGGCACACATAAGTATAAAGAATTTTTACAACAAAGATTACAGTTGACGGGATAAAAGGAATATATGTGTGGTGGTTTGAATGACAATGGCTTCCATAGGATCATATATTTGAATGCTCAATCTGTAGTTTCACCTTAAACAGGTAAAACTGTTTAAGGATTGTTCCATGTCGTTTTGCTACCCTGCTTTAAGCTCCAGGTAGACCACACTACCAGCCCCCACCCAGATTCCCTTAGATCCTCAGAACAACAACAACAACAACAACAACAACACACACACACACACACACACACACACATAAAAACACACTCCAGTTAGTCTTAAAATGCTTTTGCTAACTCAATGACTGGGCACTCCTAAACATCTGCTACGACCTAAGGCATAATTGAATAGAGTGACCACTGGCCACTCCAACCAAAAAACTCATATGACTGGTTGGCTTTATCTCCTGCCACTACTACCTACTTCTGCTTCCCCATTCTCCCGATTCTCTCTGGCCTCCCTTGAAACTCTAAGTGTCCTGGCCCATCCTCAGTATCTTTATTGATTGATCAAGAACCAATTGAGGAACACAAACTTAGCATCAGAACCACCCTCTATATCTCACCTTTTCTGTCCAATAAAAAAATAAAAACTAAAAAACAAACATACAAAAACAAACCTCTTCACCCAGACATAAATTGAACAAAACCATAACAATCATGTAAATTACAAAGTGTGATATGCAGTTAATATCCAATCCATCATATTTGTCAATTAGATAAAGTACTCTACTATCATTCCTAACTTATAAAATTATGATTCTATCCCTCGATTATGTTTAGGTTTTAGCCTGTAATGACGTCTGAAAACCATGTCTTCCACTCTATAACCTCTCTCTCAATGTTAAACAACTTAAGTTTGATTATGAGACTAAAACTAGTCTTCTTTAACCTCATCAAAAATCTAAAAATGATTTAAACATTACCTAGGTATATTGGAAGCACCAAACACAGATTCTTGCTGGTTGTTTTTAATATTTATTTAGTTATTTTATGTAAGTACACTGTAGCTGTCTTCAGACACTCCAGAAGAGGGCATCAGATCTCATTACGGATGATTGTGAGCCACCATGTGGTTGCTGGGATTTGAAGTCAGGGCCTTTGGAAGAGCAGTCAGTGCTCTTAACCACTGAGCCTTCTCTCCAGCCCAAAATTTATTTGTTTGTTTCTTTGTTTATATGAGTACACTATATCTATCTTCAGACACACAACAGAAGAGGGCATCAGATCCCATTACAGATGGCTGTGAGCCACCATGTGGTTCCTGAGAATTGAACGCAGGACCTCTGGAAGAACAGTCAGTGCTCTTAACTGCTGAGCCATCTCTCCAGCCCCCAAACACAACTTCTTAAACTTAAACAATTGTAGGTACAACTGAATACACAGATAGCTCCTAATTTCTTATAACATTGGAGCAATATTCAACCTTTTGGCCCAGGAGCATCTCTGACAGACCTTTACAAAACAGGATTATGAAGGACTGTTTACCCCATTTTGGCAGAGCTATCAGGACTGTTTACCCCATTTTGGCAGGCAATTTCTGTCCTGTGGCTATTTTGCCATAATAAGAAACCTTGCCTGGAGGTAAAGATGCTCAATTTTTCTTTGAAGGAGAATGGAAAAACTGCCCAGAGCATACATGTCTTATCATAAACTGATTCTTAATAATTAAATAACATTAAATGTCACATTCTGTGGATTTCTGATGTTTTTGAAGACTATCTAAGTAAACTGTTAAACTTTAGCTACTCTTAGTCATTTATATTTGAGTAAACTGAAGGTACTTTATTATAATTAAATCAGGATCTAACATAACCATGAATTTGCACTCTGGCCCTTAACTTATGTTACTTAATCATCTTATACAGTTTGTAAAGCAGCTGTTAGAAGTACTGGGTCTAAGTCTCATATTCTTAAGTGAGTTTCATAGGAACAATGTCTGTCTAAAAGTAACAATATTAATGTCAAATTCTGTATCTTTATAAGAAATTCATACCAATGAAAACCTTAAGTTTGTATGAATATAAATTTTGTACAAATTTAAGAAATTATAACTTCAATTTGTATCAATTATAAAGATTTATGTCAATTAAGATTATGACTACACAATGTTTAGTTCAAGGATAAAATTTAGTAATCTATCTCGCCTATTTCCTCTCTGTTCAAAATTATGACCATTTCCAAATCATCCTTAAAATGACAACTTATCTATAATTTATAAAATAACCATTACCAGACACCTAAATCCAGGTGTAGTATTGTTGGAAGAGGTATGTGAGTTTTGAGAGTTGTCTCCTATTTGCAGATCAGGATGTAAGTTCTAAGAAACTGCTCCATTACCATGTCTGTCTACCAGCTGCCATGCTTCCCACCATGATCATAGACTAACCCTCTAGAACCATGAGCTCCATTAAATTATAAATTTCTTTGGTTATAGTGTCTACTCACAAGAGTAGAAATGTATATAAGATATAATTTGCTGCCAGAAATTGGGTGTCGCTGTAAAAGACTTGACCATGCTATGTTTTGGAACAATGTGGAAGACCTTGGGACTTTGGACTATAAAAGTATTTGAAAACTATAAGCAAGTTACCCATTAGTGGGACTGTTTAACAACTGTTAGGAGATGTGTCCTTGTGAGAAGTTGTCTGTTTGACATTTCAAATCCTGTTCTGTCCCTAATTAGTAATCTGCCTGCTTCCTACTTGCAGAACAGGATATAAGATCTTAACTTCTGCTCCATCACACACCTACCTACAGGCTGCTGTGTTCCCCATGACCCAGATTATAACTCTGGAACAAAATAAACAATTTCTTGTATATGTTCACTTCCTCATGATGTCTCTTCACAACAACAGACAAGTAACTAGGAAATGAAGAAATATTATTCTCACATATTTTATGGAATTAAGGTCTAGCATATTTGGGTAACTACAAACTAACAAAGATCACATAATCTAGATATTTTCATAAATAAGTTATCTGAATATATATTTCTCAAAAAATGTATTAGCTATTTTTTAATTCCTGTGACAAAAACACTAAGAAGAAATTACATGATGAAACTATTTGTTTTGACTCACAGTTTCACATGTCAGTCCATGATGAGTTATTAGGAAAGAGAATGGGGAGCATTCATGTCATGTTGAACAAGGAAACAGACAAAAGAGCATAGAGAGGGTCCAGGTTGAAATATTACCCACAGGACACACTTCCAGTGAACTACTGCTTCTGTCTAGGATGCTGTCTCCTACCTCTCATCAGATCTTAAAATACCACCATGCTATAAATATATCAAAGGATTAAACCCTGCATTATGTTAAAGCTCTCACCACGTAATATACTCTAGAAACATCTTCACAGAAACATACTATACAGATGATTTAGGTGTTTCTTAATTCAAGCAAGCCAAAGTCAAGGTTAAACATCACGACAGCATAAAGATGGCCAAGAAGCATGTGAAAAGTAGAACTGTATCGCTAAGCATCAGGAGGATTGAAATGAAGACAATGAAAAAAGATTCCTGGTTTCTAGTTCTGCATGAAGGAGCCTGGAAGTTTCCAGTTCATCCTTGCAACAAGCATTAATGTGACACAGATGGAAACCAAAGTGCTCTTCTAAGCTGTGCAAGAGAGGTGAGGACACAAGACAAAGGTGAACACCACCACTACTAGAGAGTCAGAGGGACGGAAGACAGGAAGGTATGGTTTATGAGAGCCTGATTTGACGCTGGTCTCTGACCATGGGAGCCACAACAGAACTGGAAAATCTCATCTGTGATTTTTTTTTAAAGTGCTGAAAGCATGATGTGGTTATTTAGATAGTTACAAACACTTGCAAGAGGCAGTTGGAGAGCAACCACAGCCTGAGAGACTGGCCTCCAGAGACTTGACCACATCCTCAAAGCAAATGTCACAAAATAAGTCCCTTAAGATCATAGTAGAAGAGAGGAAAAACAATGTTTATACTATATTGCTGACCACTCTGCTTTTAACAGAAATTTCCTCTAATAAATAACATCAAAACTCTAGAAACTCAGAACCTAAAACTAGTACATTTATTATAGTCTAACTGCCTAGGAACAGACTACACAATCTAGTCAATCACCTTTCCTCACAGAAAGAAAAGTCAACTTGAGACTTCTCTGGCCTTCAAAGGATGGGGAAATGCCTACTGTCAGCTGCTGTCAATGTGTCCCCTCCCACATAAGATGGGAGGGAATCAGTGAAGAAACACTGGGTAATTTATCTTTAAAGGTTACTAAAACTCAGACTTTATCGCAGTTCCCTGTCCCTTCACCTCACCAGCACAATAAGGCTTTACTTCTGCACTTTCTTTACCTGGAGAATTAGGTCTGTTTATGTAGTAAATCCAAAGCACAGGACAATGGAAACATGTAACTGGATGATCCAGAACAATCTTCAGAGCCAGACATCCTAGGGGTTAGAGAATCAAACCCAGTGAGACATTTGTTCCTACCTATTGGATGGCTATGCTAAGGAAACAGCTGTCCCACTAAGAAAATGAAAGACTTAAGTGTCAGTGAGAATGTGGGGAAACTGAAACTATTATTCGTTGCTGTATGGAAAAGCAAAATTGTGCCACCATGGTGGAAAACTATGGTGAGTCATCATTTCTTTTAAAGAAAAGAAAGAAAATAGATTAGTATGTACCTACAGCCCTACTTTTGGATATATGGCCATAGGTTTTGAAAGTAGAGTCTCTGTTATGTCCCCTCAAAAATTTATCTTGAAATTGGATCCCATGGAGTAGTAAGAGGCAAAGAAGCTTCTATAAAGGAATCTATTAGTGATGTGTTTGACAAATGGGCATGTAGATAAACTGCCTTTGAAATATTTATTTTTATTTTTGTAGAAGAATCAACTTTCAACCTTGGCCACAAAAGTCTCTTTTCAGAAATGGGTGTTGGTCAAAACTGGTGACCACTTAAATGGTCCAAGTACTGAGAATAAGTAAGGGCTGAGTGGTCAGCCTCAAACCCAGCATCTATGTAATCAACACCCAGAAACTCCATTACACTTCCTGTCTCTGCTGGTGTTACAGCTCTCAGGCCCAGGTCTGAGGCCCTTGTCCATGAAGACTTAGTTGCTCTCCTGAACAAAGACCTGCTGTTTCTCTTTTATCTCTCCTTATAGCCCTTTCTGCTTCTTCAGCCTCAGCTCTGTCCCCTTTGTGCTCTTTCTGCTTCTCCTTCCTACCCTGGCTGTTCACACACAGATCAACTGCTGCTTCTTCAGCTGTCCGGCAGCAGCTGCCTTGCTGTATTCACAGCGTGACCTGCCCACACTCAGTGGTCCCTGCCTCTGCTCTTCTGTGTCCTGTGCTGTGTCTCTGCTCTCTGTTCTCCCTGCTGCTACTTCCCTAGTGTTATCAGCTCAGTGTGAACTGCTGAGAGAAGACATGAAAAGACCACTCCAGGGAAGCTTTTTGAGGAATGATGTTACAATATCAGAGGGAGGCTACAGGAGGGCATCAGGGCATCTGGAAGACTTGGTGAGGCAGGGCACCTTCCTGAGAAGCTGGCCTTTGGACCAGCATGACCATCAGTTTCCAGTTTGTTTGGATCATTCACAGCCTTGACTCTTGTGCCAATCAAAGACTTTGAGGTTAATCACAGGCTGGATTCCTAGCATCAGTCACAGAAGTGTTTTTGCTAGACCACAAGGGAGGTCTTCCCCCTCTGCCTTAGATGAAAAAGGTTCCAGGGTCAGTGATAGGTTCTCATCAATTTTCCTCTCTCCCTCTTCCTCTCCCTCTCCCTCCCTCCCTCTCTCATCTCTCTCTCCTTTTTACTTTGTACACGGTAGATATGTGGGGATGACAGATGCAATGTAGTACTGCAGGAATCCAGCATGTACTGAGCCTGGTTGACTTTCTACCCAAAATTACTTATTCTCCACCCCTCCCTTTCCCCTGGTGACCATCTCTCCTTTCTTTGATGTTCACATGTAACTACTGTAGATGCTTCCTGTGTGTGGAATCAGTCAGCATTTGTTTTCTTTGAGTTGTTTATTTCTTTTGCACAAGGTTCTCCAGGTTCACCTGTTTCCTGAACCATGTATCTCCTTCTCTTTAACAGCTGACTACCATTCCACTGGATGAATACACACTTAGCTGTCAGCAGGGATTTAGGCTGGCTACACATCATGTATGGTTATAGAAGTGGCCATGTGATCTCTTAAAGGCCTGGATTTTGATCACTTTAGATGAGCATCTAGAAGACAGATTACTGGATCAAACTATTGTCCCATTTAACTTTTTGAGGAATTTCCATTGTTTTCCAGAGGCTGCACTGTTAACATTCCCACAGACAGTGTTCAGGGACTCCCGTTTCTCCCATTTCTCTATGATTCTTGCCTTCTTCTGTTTGGTTGATAGGCAGGAAGTGATTTCCCATGAAGTTTGATTTACACTAACTTCATGTTTTGTGTTCTGTTCCTTCTTTAAAATAATTTTGGCCATCAGTGTGTCCTTTTTTCTGTAGTGCCTATTGAAGTCCCTTATTCATTTTTATTTGGTTATTAAATTTGTAAAAACTATTGAATCTCCTTGTGTATTTTGGACATATGTGTAGCAGGTCAATGGCTTCTCCAACTGTCAAAGAAAAGTCTAAGTCATTAACAGGATGCTGTCTGGTGCCCAGTTGCCCCCCAGAGCACACAGCCAAATCCAGGCCACACATAGCTCACGGCACACAGGTAGATGGAAATCCTGAACCTAATCCTGTCAAGGAAATGTAACAGTTGGAATGAGATATACACTGAGCTACCGGTTTTCAAAGGAGGTGTCTACAACTGAACAATTCTGATGAGAGGACCAATGGGCAAGAACCAGCGGTGTCCAAACAATGTTTATTATTCTTGCTGAGTTCTCAGCCCATGTGTCCCAGCCTCTCCTGCAGTCCAGCACATAGAAGTCTGTGTCAAGAGCTTAAGAGCTGGTGGCCCCAGCAGTTTGGCCCTAGGAATGAGGTTTGAGATCTGTCAGTCACCTCTGAGGAAGGCGACATCCTTGTGCAGCCTTACCTCACTGATCTTCCACTGTGAATATGGAGGATGACAGGGCAGAAGAATAGATCCAGACAAATCTCCATGTGGACTGTACAGCAGAGGGACCAGGCTCATGAAGCTCCGGGAAGTGTGTTTCCCTAGGTGAGCAGCAGGGGGCACTGGGCAGGAAGAGCCTTGGGGCTTCTGAGGGTGCAGTTCCTGAGAGTAAGAGCAGCCAACCTGAGATCAAGAGTATTAGAGCCTGGCAGAGAGCCTGAGTGTAGGCCAGGGAAGCTCAGCATTTGCTCGTCCTAATGATCCCCATTCCTCCCTTAAGAGGCTATGCAAACTCCATTAAAAAATAAATAAATAAAAATAAAGACTATTTTGATTTAATCTATTTGAAATTCAGTTTCTAAGTCTAACACAGTTTTACTTAGTTTCCTTTAGAAAATTAAATTTATCTCAAATAATTAACTTTTAGATCAGCCTGATATCAAGAACATTCCTGGGGCTGACATATTTTGGAAAATACAAACTGCCTCATGTCTCCAACTGGTCTGCAGACATGAAACTGACTGGTGCTCATTCCATGCTATGCAGGTCCATGGTGTTCCCTGAATCAGTTTTTAGTTCCAAAGCAGGGAAAGACTACAGGAAATGTCCAGCCAAATAGATGCACATTTCCTGTAGGCCACTAGCCCCACCTCCTGCATAGGACATATACCACCTACCCTACAACCTACATAGGGCATATACCACCTGCCCCACATCCTGCAGAGGGCATATACCTCCTGCCCCACCTCCTACATAGGGCATATACCTCCTGCCCCACGTCCTGCATAGGGCATATACCTCCTGCCCCACCTCCTACATAGGGCATATACCTCCTGCCCCACATCCTGCAGAGGGCATATACCACTTGCCCCACCTCCTACATAGGGCATATACCTCCTGCCCCACGTCCTGCATAGGGCATATACCACCTGCCCCACATCCTACATAGGGCATATACCTCCTGCCCCACATCCTACATAGGGCATATACCATCTGCTCTACATCCTACATAGGACATATACCTCCTGCCCCATGTCCTGCATAGGGCATATACCTCCTGCCCCATGTCCTGCATAAGACATATACCTCCTGCCCCATATCCTACATAGGGCCCATACATTAACCATCTCTTGCTTCTTGCACTTCACTTACCTGCTTCCGTCTTTATTTCACTCTGGTGCATTTCTTCCTCCTCTCCTCCTCCTCCTCTTCTTCCTCCTCCTCCTTCAGTTCTCCTCTCCTCTCTTCCTCATGAGCCTCTCTCAAGCCACAAGGACACAGACAGGTCCAACACCTTACATCTTTTCCAAGGCCCTTTGGCTTAGCTCCCCCTCACTATTCAACAGGCCCTTAGGGATCTCTCAGGTCCCAGGGTTCACATGTTGGGTGTGAGGGGTTAGGGGTGGGGACCCTTCTTGTCATGACATCCATTGAGCTTGTCTACTGAAAGGCCACGTCCCCATGTGTCAGGATTGATCTTTGGGCAGAAACTTTTTCTGGGAGAGTCAAGCCTCCTGCCTCCTGCCTCCTGCCTCCTGCTTTCCTAAGATCAGAGGTGATACTGTGGTGATGTGTGGCACCAGCAGGACCTTTCTCGCCATTTCTGTTCTGCTCTTGGGGAAAAAGGGTAGAAAAGGCAGTGATTCATACAGCCCTGGAGTTTGAAGTCTTCCTCAGTGTGAACAGCACGTGTTCAACAAACCCTAACTGGTCATTATTTCTTAAAGCTGAAGAATATGGTCTATGCACACAGCCCTCACTGTGTAGCTGTCCCTGGGTGAAGCAAGCTTGTCTGTTGCTATGTTTTAATGGTTATGAATTCTGTTGCAGTAACAATAGACCTGTATCTAATCCTTCGGGTATACACTCCATGGCAGATTGCTGGATCATTTGGAGCTCTTTATCATTGACTCATTCAGTCAAGTTATCATTGACTGATTGCATATTTAGTCAGCATTTGTTTCTTTACTGTTTTAGTAATGAGACCTACTATCTCCACAACAGCTCAACCATTATGCATTCCCACCAGCTGCAAACCAGCTTCAGGTTCTCCAACAGGCATGACAAGCATCTCTTCTTTCTCCCCTTTCCATCCCTCAATCCCGCTGACTCACCTTAGCATATATCAGACCAAGTGGAGTCAAAAGTCTTAGAACTTTCCATTTCTTATTCTGAGAACTTAATCAAGGTTTTTAAATACTTTCAATGCATCTATTAGTTGGTCGTAGAGGAAGGTAACAATACTTTATGGACAGTGTAGTGGAATTTGCAGTAAGATGAACAGGCCTCTGGTACAGAGCTGGCCAGTCTCTGGCATGCTCAGTTTTAAGGGTAGCATTGTTAACTTTAGGAAGTTTCAGCAAAATACAAAGTGGACTATGCACACAAAATGCATTTGGCATACTTCAGCCATTCTAAATGTGTCACTTCTTTTAAGTTATTTATAAAGTAAACCAGTTATAAAATCAATATTTTACGTGTCATTTTTATTTTTAACCTGGAATGGGCTCTTATTTTGAGTTTTACGCAAGAAGAACTTTTAAGGTGGAACACATGAGGGCTGAGGGCTTTCATACAAGATCAGAAATGACATGAGGACAGCATCACCATCCCAACATGAGTGGCAATTCACAAAAGCTAGAACTTTGGAATGTACTGAACAAGTATGTTGAGTAAGTCTGGGTAAAAAAGAGTGCCTATCTTAGTTATTTTTCTTTCACTGTGAAGAGACAACATGACCAAGGTAACTTATAGAAGAGAATTTATTGCAAACTTCCTTAAAAGTTCAGATGATGAGTCCATCAATGACCATCATGGTGGGGAGCTTGGCAGCAGTCAGGGAGGTATGCTGTTGCAGCAGTAGCTGAGAGCTTAAATATTAAGACAACCATGAGGCAGAAAGAGAGCTGACTAGGGATTTTGAGGGCTTTCAGAAACCCAACCCCAGGGGCACAGCTCCTCCAACCAGGCCACACCTCTTAGTTCTCCCCAAACAATCGCACCTATAGCAGACTAAGCATTCAAATATATGAGCCAATGAGAGCCGTTCTCATTCTAATCATCACTGTGTCCTTTTTTGGGGGCTCAGTTGGTCTGTGATCTTCTAGGCAATTCTGCAGATCTTTGCTTCTTCCAGGCATTTGAGCTTGTCTGAGAGTGACTCTCAGCAGTCCTTTCTCCATATACATTATTGTAGAGGAAGGGGACTAGGGAATGTGCTCAGTGTCATGATTTTCTAAAGTTATTTTGAGTTAAATTCTTTTTAATTATTAGTTTATTTATATCCCACATACTGCCCCCTCCCCACTACCATCTCTTTCCCATCCTCTCTCTCCCATGACTATTTTGTTCCCCCTTCTAAGTGGGATTCAAGCATCCTCACTTGGATCTTTCTTCTTATTTAACTTCTTTGGGTCTGTAGGGTGTCTCATGGGTATTCTGCACTTTGTGGCTAATAGCTACTTATCAGTGAATAAATATCAAGCACACCCTTTTAGGTCTGGGTTACCTTGCTCAGGATGATATTTTCTTGTTCCATCCATTTGCCTACAGCATTCATAATGTCCTTGTTTTTAACAGCTGATCATTATTCCATGTATAAATGAACCACATTTTTTGTATCCATTCTTTGGTTGCGGGACATCTAGGCTGCCTATAGTTTCTGACTATTACAAATAAAGCTGCTATGAGCATAATGGAGCATGTGCCCCTGTGGCATGGTGGAGCATCTTTTGGATATGTGCCCAAGAGTGATATAGCTGGGTCTTCAGGTGGGTCTATCTCCAGTTTTCTGAGAAACAGCCAGATTGATTTCCAGAGTGACTGTACCAGTTTGCACTCCCACAAGCAATGAAAGAGTGTCCCATATCCTCACCAACATGTGTTGTCACATTAGTTTTTGGTCTTAGCCATTCTGAAGTGGACTCTCAGGGTCATTTTGATTTGCATTTCTCAGATGACTAAGGACTTTGAACATTTAAGTGCTTCTCAGCCATTCGAGTTTCCTCTGTTGTAAATTATCTGTTTAGCTTTGTATTCCTTTTTTTAATTTAGTTATTTGGTTTTCTGGAGTCTAACTTCTTGAGTTCTTTTTATATTTTAGATACTAACCCTCTTTTGGATGAAGGGTAAACATACTTTCCCAATCTGTGGGTTGTTATTTTGTCTTATTGACAGTGTCCCTTGTCTTACAGAAGCTTTTCAGCTTCATGAGGTCCTATTTATCAATTATTGATCTTAGAGCCTGGGCCATTGGAGTTCTGTTCAGGAAATTGACTCCTGTGCCAATCTGTTCAAGGCTATTTCCCACTTCCTCTTCTATTAGATTCAGTGTGTCTGGTTTTATGTTGAAATTCTTATTCCATTTGGACTTGGCTTTGTTCAGGTGATAGATATGGATCTGTTTGCATTCTTTTACATGAACGTATCCAGTTAGATCAACACCATCTGTTGACAATGGTTTCATTTTTCCACTTCATGATTTTGCCTTCTTTGTCAAAAATCAAGTGTTTATAGCTATGTGGGATTATTTCTGGGACATTGATTCTATTCCTTTGATCAACCTGTTTCTCTACCAATACCAAACAGTTTTTAATCACTATTACTCTGAAGTACAGCTTGAGATCAGAGATGGTGATTCTTAAAAAAAAGTTCTTTTACTGTTCAGAATAGTTTTGGTTAATCTGGGTTTTTCCCCATATGAAGCTGAGAATTGCTATTTCAAGGTCTGTAAAAATTTGTTTCAATTTTTATGGAAATTGCATTGAAACTGTAGGCTGATTTTTAGTAAGATGGCCATTTTCACTATGTTAATCCCACCAATCTATGAGTATGGGAGATCTTTCCATCTTATGAGGTTTCTTTCTTCAGCTTCTTGAAGTTATTGTCATACAGATCTTTCACTTGCTCGGTTAGTGTTACACCAAGATATTTTATATCATTTGTGACGGTTGTGAAAGATGCTGTTTCCCTAATTTCTTTCTAAGCCAGTTTATCCTTTGTGTAAAGGAAGGTTACTGATTTGTTTAAATAAATTTTATATCCAGCCACTTTGCTAAAGCTATTTATCAGCAATAGTAGTTCTTTTAGAGAATATTGGGGGTCACATGTGAAATATCATATCATCAGCAAATAATGAGTGTGTGTATCTGTGTGTGTGTGTGTTTCCTTTTGATTTTGCTGGTGTCAAGATATTTATTTCTTGAGTATTCTTGGGTGTAGTTTCCCGCCTTGTGTTGGGTTTTCCTTCTACTATCCTTTGTAGGGCTGAATTAGTGGAAAGATATTTTTTAAATTTGGTTGTCATTAAATAAATTTTCCTTATCCTATCAGATCTCTAGGAGCTGCCTGCTTTCCATGGCTCTGTCTTACTAGCCAATTGTGTAGTATCTTTTACTTTTTCTCTGATGTACTGTCTTTTCTCTGCCCGCTGTCAAATGTAGGGTTGGCAAAGATCTTTTCCCACTCTGTTGGTTGCTGTTTTGTCCTCTTGACAGTGTCCTTTGCATTATAGAAACTTTGTAATTTTATGAGGTCCCATTGGTCAATTCTTGATCTTAAAGCGTTAGCTATTGGTGTTCTGTTCAGGAATTTTTTTCCCGTATGCACATGTGCTCAAGGTTCTTCCCCACTTTCTTTTCTGTTAGTTTCAGGGTGCCTGGTTTTATGTGGAGGTCCTTGATCCACTTGGACTTGAGCTTTGTACAAGGAGATAAGAATGAATCGATTTGCATTCTTCTGCATGCTGACCGCCAGGTGGACCAGCACCATTTGTTGAAAAATCTATCTTTTTTCCACTGGATGGTTTTAGCTCATTTGTCAAAGATCAAGTGACCATAGGTGTATGGGTTCATTTCTGGGTCTTCAGTTCTATTCCACTGATCTACCTGCCTGTCACTGTACCAATACCATACAGTTTTCGTCACTATTGCTCTATAGTACAGCTAGATGTCCGAGATGCTCTTTCCCCCAGAAGTTTTTTTTGTTGAAAATAGCCATCCTGGGTTTTTGTTATTCCAGAAGAATTTGAGAATTGCTCTTTCTAACTCTATGAATATGAGTTTGAATTTTTATGGGGAATGCATTCAAGCTTTAGATTGCTTTTGGCAAGATGCCCATTTTTACTATATTAATCCTGCCAATCCACAAGCATGGGATATCTTTCCATCTTCTGATGTCTTCTTTGATTTCTTTCTCCAGACTTGAAGTTCTTGTCATACGTATCTTTCACTTCTTTGATTAGAGTGACACCAAGATACTTTATATTGTTTGTGACTATTGTGAAGGATATCATTTCCCTAATGTCTTTCTCAGTCTGTGTATCCTTTGAGTATAGGAAGGCTACTGATTTGAGTTAATTTTATATCCAGCCACTTTGCGAAAGTTGTTTATCAGCTGTAGTTCTCTGGTGGAGTTTTTGGGGTCACTTAAGTATACAATCATATCATCTGCAAATAGTAATAGTTTGATTTCTTCTTTTCCAATTTGCATCCCTTTGACCTCCTTTTATTGTCTGATTGCTCTAGCAAGAACTTTAAGGACTATATTGAATAGACATGGAGAGAGAGGGCAGCCTTGTCTAGTCCTTGATTTTAGTAGGATTGCTTCAAGTTTCGCTCCATTTAGTTTGATGCTGGCTACTCGTTTGCTGTAATTGCTTTTACTATGTTTAGGTATGAGTCTTGAATTCCTGTTCTTTCCAAAACTTTTAGCATGAAAGGATGCTGAATTTTATCAAATGCTTTTCTTTTTTTTGTTTTTTTTTTAATTTTTCTTTATTGAAAAGGGAAGAAAATGGAAGTAAAAACACTTTATGATAAACTTAAAGATTTACATGAAAAATATTTCAGGTAAACACATTAAAATTGACAATTTTCATGGAAAATTAAGGAGTAAAGTGGTAGACATGTAAAACATTGCTAAATTAATTGAAATATTGAATAGAAACATTTTATGATAGAATTGAAGATTCATGTGGAAAATATTTCTGATAAAATTATAGAAAAATGTAGAAAAACATGTTAGAATTGAAGATTATCATGGGAAATTTTATATAAATATAATAATGGTAGGAATAAAAGTATTCCTAAGTTGATTAAAAGTAGAATTATAAACATTTTCCGATAAACTTGAAGATTTACATGGAAAATATTTCCGATAAAATTGTAGAAATGTGTAGAAAAATATGTTAAAGATTATCATGGAAATTATATAGATAAAACAATAGGCATAAGGATAATTCTAAGTTGATTGAAGGTGGAATTATAAACATATTCAGATAACATTGAAGATTTACATGGAAATTATTTCTGGTAAAATTCAAGAAATAAATAGACAACCACATTAAAGTTGACTATTTCATGGAAAATTTTACATAAAGAATAGTTGATGTAAAAACTCTTCCTAAATTAATTGAAGGTGGAATTAGAAACATTTGTGATAAAATTAAAGATTTACATTGAAAACATTTCTGGTAAAATAGAGGAATTATATAGAAAGACATATTAAAATTGAAGATTATCATGAAAAATAATGCAGATAAAATGGTAGACATAAAAGAATTAATTAATTACTAAATTAATTAAAAGAGTAATTGCAAACATTTTCTAATAAAATTGAAGATTTACATGAGAAATATTTCATTAGTTTATATCTTTTTATGGGGGAGTTGAGTCCATTGTTGTTAAGAGATATTAGGAAATAGTGATTGTTACTTCCTGATATTTTTGATGTTTTTTTTTAATTTTTTTTATTCGATATAATTTATTTACATTTCAAATGATTTCCCCTTTTCTAGCGCCCCCACTCCCCAAAAGTCCCGTAAGCCCCCTTCTCTTCCCCTGTCCTCCCTCCCACCCCTTCCCACTTCCCCGTTCTGGTTTTGCCGAATACTGTTTCACTGAGTCTTTCCAGAACCAGGGGCCACTCCTCCTTTCTTCTTGTATCTCATTTGATGTGTGGATTATGTTTTGGGTATTCCAGTTTTCTAGGTTAATAACCACTTATTAGTGAGTGCATACCATGATTCACCTTTTGAGTCTGGGTTACCTCACTTAGTATGATGTTCTCTAGCTCCATCCATTTGCCTAAGAAGTTCATGAATTCATTGTTTCTAATGGCTGAATAGTACTCCATTGTGTAGATATACCACATTTTTTGCATCCACTCTTCTGTTGAGGGATACCTGGGTTCTTTCCAGCATCTGGCAATTATAAATAGGGCTACTATGAACATAGTAGAACATGTATCCTTATTACATGGTGGAGAATCCTCTGGATATATGCCCAGGAGTGGTATAGCAGGATCTTCTGGAAGTGAGGTGCCCAGTTTTCGGAGGAACCGCCAGACAGATTTCCAGAGTGGTTGTACCAATTTGCAACCCCACCAGCAGTGGAGGAGTGTTCCTCTTTCTCCACACCCTCTCCAACACCTGCTGTCTCCTGAATTTTTAATCTTAGCCATTCTGACTGGTGTAAGATGAAATCTTAGGGTTGTTTTGATTTGCATTTCCCTAATGACTAATGAAGTTGAGCATTTTTTAAGATGCTTCTCCACCATCCGAAGTTCTTCAGGTGAGAATTCTTTGTTTAACTCTGTACCCCATTTTTAATAGGGTTGTTCGGTTTTTTGGAGTCTAACTTCTTGAGTTCTTTATATATATTGGATATTAGCCCTCTATCTGATGTAGGATTGGTGAAGATCTTTTCCCAATTTGTTGGTTGCCGATCTGTCCTCTTGATGGTGTCCTTTGCCTTACAGAAACTCTGTAACCTTATGAGGTCCCATTTGTCAATTCTTGCTCTTAGAGCATACGCTATTGGTGTTCTGTTCAGAAACTTTCTCCCTGTACCGATGTCCTCAAGGGTCTTCCCCAGTTTCTTTTCTATTAGCTTCAGAGTGTCTGGCTTTATGTGGAGGTCCTTGATCCATTTGGATTTGAGCTTAGTACAAGGAGACAAGGATGGATCAATTCGCATTCTTCTGCATGCTGACCTCCAGTTGAACCAGCACCATTTGTTGAAAAGGCTATCTTTTTTCCATTGGATGTTTTCAGCCTCTTTGTCGAGGATCAAGTGGCCATAGGTGTGTGGATTCATTTCTGGATCTTCAATCCTGTTCCATTGATCCTCCTGCCTGTCACTGTACCAATACCATGCAGTTTTTAACACTATTGCTCTGTAGTATTGCTTGAGGTCAGGGATACTGATTCCCCCAGATTTTCTTTTGTTGCTGAGAATAGTTTTAGCTATCCTGGGATTTTTGTTGTTCCAGATAAATTTGATAATTGCTCTTTCTAACTCTGTGAAGAATTGAGTTGGGATTTTGATGGGTATTGCATTGAATCTGTATATTGCTTTTGGCAAAATGGCCACTTTAACTATATTGATTCTACCGATCCATGAGCATGGGAGGTTTTCCCATTTTTTGAGGTCTTCTTCCATTTCCTTCTTCAGAGTCTTGAAGTTCTTGTCATACAGATCTTTCACATGTTTGGTAAGAGTCACCCCAAGATACTTTATACTGTTTGTGGCTATTGTGAAGGGGGTCATTTCCCTAATTTCTTTCTCAGCCTGCTTATCCTTTGAGTATAGGAAGGCCATTGATTTGCTTGAGTTGATTTTATAACCTGCCACTAACCCAAAGTCATCAAAAGAGACTCTGAGGGACACTTCTTGCTGGTCAAAGGAAAAAATACAACAAGAAGAACTCTCAATCCTGAACATCTATGCTCCAAATGCAAGGGCACCCTCTTTCATAAAAGAAACTTTATTAAAACTCAAAGCACACATTGCACCTAACACAATAATTGTGGGTGACTTCAACACTGCACTTTCCTCAATGGACCGATCAGGAAAACAGAAACTAAACAAGGACACAATGAAACTAATTGAAGCTTTGGACCAATTAGATTTAACAGATATATAGAGAACATTCTATCCTAAAACAAAAGAATATACCTTTTTCTCAGCACCTCATGGTACCTTCTCCAAAATCGACCATATAATTGGTCACAAGACAGACCTCAACAAATATAAGAAGATCGAACTAATCCCATGCCTCCTATCTGATCACTATGGAGTAAAAGTGGTCTTCAATAGCAACAGAAACAACAGAAAACCCACATACACGTGGAAATTGAACAATACTCTACTCAATGATACCTTGGTCAAGGAAGAAATAAAGAAAGAAATTAAAGACTTTTTAGAACACAATGAAAATGAAAACACAACATACCCAAATCTATGGGACACAATGAAAGCAGTGCTAAGAGGAAAACTCATAGCCCTGAGTGCCTCCAAAAAGAAAATGGAGAGAGCATACATTACCAGCTTAATGACACACCTGAAAGCCCTAGAACAAAAAGAAGCTATTTCACCCAGGAGGAGTAGAAGGCAGGAAATCATCAAACTCAGGGCCGAAATCAATCAAGTAGAAACAAAGAGAACCATACAAAAAATCAACAAAACCAGGAGCTGGTTCTTTGAGAAAATCAACAAGATAGATAAACCCTTAGCCAGACTGACCAAAGGGCACAGAGAAAGTATCCAAATTAACAAACTTAGAAATGAAAAGGGAGATATAACAACGGAAACTGAGGAAATCCAAAAAATCATCAGATCCTACTACAAGAGCCTGTACTCAACACAACTGGAGAATCTGGAGGAAATGGACAATTTCCTTGACAGATACCAAATACCAAAATTAAATCAGGACCAACTAGACCATCTAAACAGTCCCATAAAGCCTAAAGAAATAGAAGGAGTCATAGAAAGTCTTCCAACCAAAAAAAGCACAGGACCAAATGGTTTCAGTGCAGAATTCTACCAGACCCTGATGTTATTTTTATATTTGCGTGGATATCTTCTTTTGGGTTTGTTGAAAGATTACTTTCTTGCTTTTTCTAGGCTGTAATTTCCCTCCTTGTCTTGTCATTTCCCATCAATTATCCTTTGTAGGGCTGATTTGTGGACAGATATTGTACAAATTTGGTTTTATCATGGAATATCTTGGTTTCTCCATTCTTGATGTTTGAGAGTTTTCCTAGGTATAGTAGCCTGGGCTGGCATTTGTGTTCTCTTAGGGTCTGTAGAAGATATGCCCAGGATCTTCTAGCTTTCGCCGTCTCTGGTGAGAAGTCTGATGTGATTCTGATAGGTCTACCTTTATGAGTTACTTGCCCTTTTTCCCTTACTGCTTTCAATATTCCTTCTTTATTTAGTGAATTCGGTGCTTTGATTATTATGTGCAGGGAGGATTTTCTGTTCAGGTCCAGTTTATTTGGAGTTATGAAAGCTTCTTATATGATCATGAGCATCTCTGTCTCTAGGCTAGGAAAGTTTTCCTCTACAATTTTGTTGAAGATATTTACTGGATGTCATATTAGGAAATACAACCTCATGCATATTTAAAAATGTTATCAATTTATCTTGAAAATAATGGTTATCTATAGTTCCTTCAAAGCCTATTTGAGCAAGCAACCAATCTCTGCTATGTTGTTTTAACCAAGCATCTTGATCTACGCTAAAAGACTGAATAATAATATCTGGTTCTTTGCCAAAATAAGTTAACGCCTGCTTTCTTCCAAGCACAATTACCTGGGCTACTGCCTCATAATATGGCAAGATATTATACTTAGGAGACACCCTCAAATGAATCCACATAACAGGAGCCTTTTGCCATAACAAACCTATAGGCAAATGAGTTGCATTAAAAATTAGCAGATGTAAAGGTAAAGAATAATCTATGTAGGTAAGAAATTGATTTTCAATAGTTTTCTCCACTTGCTGTAAGGTCAAAAGTCCTTCTGGAGTTAATAATATAGGAGATGTAGGGTCAGCATCCCCCTTTAGAATATCAAATAAAGGTCGTAATTCTCCTGTAGTAAGCTTTAAATATGGGTGAAGCCAACTAATATCGCCCAACAACCTTTGAAAATCATTTAAATTTTTAAACTGTCCCTGCAAATAATTATCTTCTGGGGAAAAAAAAGCTTGATCTGTAAGTTTGAAACCCAGATAATTATATGGATCCTGGGTTTGTACTTTCTCTGGAGCTATTTGTAATCCTTTAGCGGCTAAAGCCTGTTGCAAATCTTTAAAACACAAAAGCAAATTCTGAAAATTTTTTTCCTACAATCAAAATATCATCTGTGTAACGGACAAGGTAAATATCTGGCCACTGTTGTCTTACAGGCTGAATGGCCTGTGCCATAAACTTCTGACATAAGACAGGGCTGTTAGCCATACCCTGAGGAAGAACTGTCCATTGATATCTTTTCATAGGCTCCATGAAGTTAATAGAAGGAACACTGAAAGCAAATCTTTTGCAATCCTCAGGATGCAATGGAATAGTAAAGAAACAATCTTTTAAATCTATAACTATTTTATAATATCCTCTAGGAATAGCCACAGGAGATGGAAGACCAGTTTGTAAAGCTCCCATGGGTACCATGGTCTCATTAACCTTTCTTAGGTCTTGTAGCAATCTCCATTTACCAGATTTTTTCTTGATAACAAATAGTGGGGTATTCCATGGAGATTGAGACTTTCTTAAATGTCCTGCCTCTATCTGCTCCTGCACTAGCGAAAAGGTGGCTTCTGTTTTTTCTTTAGATAAAGACCACTGATCAACCCACACAGGATTATCATTAAGCCATTGAATTTTATTGGCGTGGGATGCAGGCAAGATAGTGGTCATTACTGAAAATGCCCCAAACCTCTAGTGTTAGGGTTAGACTTGGGACTTTCAAACCTTTTAATGCCTTGCCCTTCCTTCCCAAGCCCCTGACCAGGCAAAGATCCTTCCTCTAACATTTGCCTTGTAACAATTTCATTAGGACTACACATAATCAGATGCATTTGTGATAAAAGGTCTCTTCCCCAAAGGGTAGTAGGCAAGTTTTGCATAACATAGGCTGGATTTGTCCTGAATTTCCCTATTCATCATTCCAAGTTAGAAGTTTAGTGCTCTGCTTAGGGTTATTAGCATATCCAATACCTTGGAGATGGATAAGTGTTTCTGTCAAAGGCCAGTTGGACGGCCAGTCTTGTCCTTTAATAATTGTTACATCAGCTCCCGTATCTATTAATCCTTCAAAACTTTTTCCTTCAATTGTTAATTTAAGGTTAGGTCTTTTATTAGTAATAGATTGAACCCAATACACCCCAGAGGAGCCGAAACCTTCCTGTCCTCTCTTATTCTTAACGAATTTGGAAGGCTATGGATGTAAAGGAACCAAGACAAGTTGAACAATTCTTTGGTTAGCAGGTACAGTTATAACACCATGAAGGGAAGCAGCCATAATTTTTATTTCTCCCTCATAGTCATTGTCTATGACACCTGGATAAATCTGCAGCCCCTTTACAGTAGTACTACTATGTCCTAGAAGCAATCCCCAAATTCCTACAGGCAAAGGTCCAAAGACTCCTGTAGGCAGAATCTGGACACCCATTTCTGGAGTTAATACGACATGAGCGGTACTGCACACATCCAATCCTGTGCTTCCTGGTGTTGCTCTGATAAGTTCAAAGATGGATTTTCCTAGCCTGGGAGGAGTTGTGTGGCCCCATAAACTGCTTGCTATGGTTGTCACGGGGCCTGAGGCTGGCTCCTCTGCCCCTTTCCTGACACACAGGTCGGCCCTGAATATCGGTCTTAGATTTGCAATCTCTAGCCCAGTGATTACCCTTCCTAAACCTAGGACAGATTCCTGGGGTGCAATTTGATTGCCCACTTATAGCACCCCTATTGCTAGGGCAATCACTTCTAAAATGACCCAGACTACGACATTTCAAACACTTTTTATTCCCTCGTCTCTGCGAAAGTATTCCCTGTATGGTGGGTGGTTCCTTGCAAAGCTGCGGCCATGGCTAGACCTTGATTATATGAGGGGCCAATTTCAGAACAGAGGTGAATATAACCAGCTAAGTCTGTCTTCCCCCTGTGAAGTCTGATGGCCTCACAACAGGCTGCATTAGCATTCTCATAAGCCAACTGAGTGACCAGCGGATTTTCTGCCTGAGAATTTCCAAAAATACTGTTAGCTGTTTTCAATAATCTATCCACAAAATCCTGAAAAAGCTCATCAGGAGTCTGTCTAATACACAAATACACTGAAAACAAGCCAAACAAAAGCAAAAACAAAAAAAGAAAAAAGAAAATACAAAAACATAACAAAACCACCACCCCCCCCCCAAAAAAAAAACTGTCAGGTGCAGAAGAAACTCAGGACAAATGGCTGACTTTCATGCCGACTATCATAACAAAATACAAGCTGTCCCCAGGCTCGCTAGTCCCTGTGAGTTCTCACAGCTTTTCTTACCCTGACCCCTGCCCTGAACTTCTCCAGCTCATTACCTTGTTTCCCTCAGCCTCTCATCCCTACACAACCCTGATTGGACTGGCAATCATTTATTTGTTTCAAGAAGTGGTTTATAACCATCATAAAACTCTACCTTTGTTTCAAAAGGTTATACAACCACCTATGACTACCTCAGTGTGACAACCAGTTGCTACAAATATTTTGGTATGTCAACTTAATAACCATGATTTAGATATAGGACTCTGCATAAAATGAAGCTGTTATGCTTGTGTTCTGCTCCTGTAACACTGCCTATTGTGCCTACCAAACACCATGTTTGGAATCCACCTAATCCTGAGCTTCATAAAATCCTTGTCGTTCTCACATCTAATGTTGACCACTTAGACCCTGCCTTAGGAAAAAGCAGTCCATATACACAAGTTTAAAAATCTTGCTTTAATTAAATACTTGCTTTAATTAATTTGGCCAATTTAATTAATTTGGGTCAGTGATTTTTTTTGCCTTCCATCTTTGATATTAACAAGTACTATAAATAAAATTGTTAAAATTGCTAAATGTAAAATCATAACAACATGAGAAAGTATTTATTTATTTTAGAAACAGAGTTATACCATTTATCTGAAATAAAATGGATTGAACAAATAAGATGAAATGAAGTAGAAACAGAACACTAAGCAACACGATTTCATGAAAGAGATATTCTAGTATTTATTTAATAATAAAAACAGATTCAAAACAGGCTCAGAATATTAGAACCTTTGTTGGGTTCAGGGTGGAAGCCAGGAAAACTCACTTCAGACATAGAAGCAAAAAATAAAAGTTTTATTTTCTGAGTGCTCCAGGAGGCTGCCAGTTTAGAATCTCAACCCCAAAGGGAGATTATACAACATTTTTATAATTTTGGAACACAAAGTGAAAGGGAGCAGGTGGACTATTACATTGACCAATCATATGACTACACAAGGACTTAAGACAAGCAGTTAACATTAGTGACCGGGACTTATCAGGGGCCCCTGCTTTCAGGGTCCTTGAGTCAGCCTTTACAGCCAGGTGCTCAGCTGGACTCTGGCCCAGAATTTTACAGTGATGAGAACCAAGGAGTGGGCAAGCACCATGTAGTCAATTAAGTCAAGACAAGCAACACATTTATGACTTGTGTGCCTTAGTTTAGATAATGGGAGAGCAGCGTCTTCCCTCTTTACAGCCTGTACTGGTTAACAGACAAACATGAAATATCTGAAGGAGGAGGAGAATGGGAGCTGGCACTTGAGAACATGAACTCAGCTTTGATCGTACCAGCACAAGGGAATCATTCCTGAGATGGCACACACAGGAAACTACCTCCTGACACTAAACATTTTATTACATTTAAAAAAAATTCTGTAAGAATAAAGTACAAGTTTGAAGAACACAGGACAACTTTATGGGATTGGGTCCCTTCTTCTACCATGAGAGTCCAGGTGCCAAACTCAAGTTCTCAGGCTTAGTTTCAGGGTAGCATTACATTCTAACCCATGTCACTGAATGTATAATTTAATAAATAGTAAAGATATGGTGTGCGAAGTAATACACAGCTCTAATTCCAGCAATCTAGAGATTATGTGTAGACGTTGTTTATATAGATATAGATATGGATATGGATAAGATATAGATATAAACATATATGTGTATATATGTATATGTACATATGTGTGTATATAATGTATGTATATATACATGAAAGAGGATGGGTATCCAAATTTGTAGTGGATGTTTGCTAAACACATGTGAGAAGGTTCCATCTGTATTATAAATACAGTTAGAATTTCAGAGCTAAAAAAACAAAGAGAAGCATGTGACCTGATATTTTAACCCATTGGGAAATTCTCAGTTTAAAGTATTGAATGATCAAATAAAAAATATTTTGTTCTTACAACTAAACAATACATAAACTACTGCAAGGAATATAATGCTTAAGAAGACTCAGTAATTAACTATGTCTTGCTAGTAAATGAATCTAATGAAGAATAAAATCCAAATGACATACTTACATTTGAATTTCTCAAAAAAATAAATAAGAAAGTAAAATAACATTGTTGATAACATGTTCTTAGTCCATGTTAAATAAAAAAGGAAAAGTTAGAAGTAAATCTAAAAGTACTTTGACAAATATTCTTTATTAATTCAATTAATGATATTAATATTAATTTTAACCCTGTCTAGGCCTCCCTTCATGTTGCTCATTGAA